>NC_143387.1:62236256-62283756 GCF_980474605.1 Leiobunum rupestre
AAGCTAGGAGGATTCAAGTGTACCGGGAGAAGAAATTTGTATTCCCCCGACCAATGCCTCGCGGCTCGGCTACAGCTGTCACCTAGTGTGTCAAATACTTGGACATAACGTTTTTAGCGCCACCTACAAGGCTTCAAAGTAACCTAGGAGTTACCAAAACTTTCGTCTGCTAGACAGTATTTCGAACTTTAACGGTTTTTAGCTTAGGCCACGTCGAAGAAATTTGACCGAAAACTATATAATTTCAAAGAAAGTTGCAATGAATGTTAAGTTTTAAATTTAATTATGTGGAAATATTGTTGCTTTGACAACTGTCGTAGCGATCCTAGGTGCCATAACAATATAATTTTTTATCCAGTTCCTAAACCAAACACGTGGTCATAGTTCACATTTTCCCCACTAGATGGCTCCGTTGTAGTTTTATGTCCAAGGGTTTGAGGCTTTGAGTAGCCTCTCCCGTGGCCCCCCGAATTCTTCTCCAGGTCAGCCTTGGAAATAACGGTGGTCAGGTGGTCAAAGACCAATTAATTAATTGCTCAGACCAGTTTATTTATTCAAAATTTGGGGGGTCATTCTCTCTGGTGACATTAAATTCTTGGCAGAACAACTCTTTGAGTTCTGATTGACTGAGATCTGGCTATCGTCTGCCACGGCGTTTTGTCCATTTGCCAGTTACACGGCAGCATTCTAGTTCCTATGAGATTTCTATGGGCTGGAAATAGGGCTAGATTTACGACAAATTGGGCGTCACACTCCATAGATTTTCTGGCTTACCTGCTACTAACAAGAATGAATGGGGAACGACTCATAATTTCAAAAATCACAACTCCGAATACAAAATTCCCATAAATTCCCATAACTCCGCATTCCCATAACTCAGAATTCCCATTACGTAGAATTCTCATATCTTCGAACCAAAACCCCGAATACAAAATTCCCATAACTTCGAATTCCCATAACTTCGAATTACCATAACTTCGAATTTCCACAACTTCGAATTTCCACAACTTCGAATTTCCATAACAACGAATTTCCATAACTTCGAATTTCCATAACTTCGAAATCCCATAACTTAGAATAGTAGTTTTTTGGGTACGGAAATGCTATTATTCTCAACTCAATGGTGAAGTTTGTTTTCGTTGTAAAGCTCTCTTGCGGAAGTGAATAGGAGAAAGCGTGTTCAAATAAATGATGAAAAAAGGACTATAATTAACGGAAATAATGGAAAGATTCAATAGGCCATATCATAAGTAACATAATAGCAGTAAGTATGACAATTAACGAGATTTACCACGGAATTGATTTTCATAGCTATTGCGCAATCCAGATGTTTTATCAGCACAGAGCCCCCTAGTGTCTAAAACACGCGAGACCTCCGCCTAAGCCAAAATATCTGGTTTCCGATAGATCGGCGGAATATTACACTTAATTGATAAAATAAAATAAAAAATTCGGTGGCACGAGCCCAAATATGTTCAAAACAAAGGCAAAGTTCCTCACGACTCCAGAACGGGCTCTCCGATATTAGGATTATATTCTTAACGAAAATTATTCACCAAGGACGGTAACTTCAAGAGAGTATCTTTGTCGCAAAAAGGTTCTGTAAGGAAATTAGAATTAAAGCAATATAAAGTGTCCTACTTATTGTAGTTATGGCACCTATGGCTATATCTAGTTATATATTTGAAACTCAGGTATTATAAATATCATACGTCTATAAAAAATTTCAATAAGTATGTCACTTTGGAAAATATTTTACTAAGAGCTAATCGCGGAGTGACGTCATCATGGTACGAAAATCGCCCCGCTAGACACAATAACGAGCAGACGCAAAACGTCACCGAAGCCCATTATAAAGTCTCTCTCGTATCTAGCTCTCAGTAAAAGTTTTGCATGTAAAACATAGGAAGTGACAGACTTATGTAAAATATTATAAACTTACGTAAATATGTAATGGTGAAATAACATCACCCGAGTTCAACTGATAAATTACCTATACTTGAAAATTATCATTAATGATTATTCGTAATTTAAGATTAAATCTTGTCACATCAGGGCCATGCAGAGCTTTCGTGGAGCTTCGATGATTTGCACCCCCCCCCCCCTTGAACTTTTCCCGTGGTCACCTTCAGCTTGCGGGCCCCCTAACAGCGTTTATTCCCATTCGACCGAAATCCCATTCGACCGAAAGAATTTTAAAATGTAGCCCAATTGGCAGGGTGATTCGTTAATTTATTTATAAGGTATGTATTATCGAAGATCCATTTTTAGGTTAGGTTAGGTTAGGTTAGGTTAGAGTTGGTTAAGTTTACTATTTCAGTTTTGGTTCAGTTACTTTTCTTGACTAGGTGAAGATAAAAATATAATTCATGCTCATTCCATTTTATTTTCATAGTACAAAGATATTAAAATGGCATAGCTAAATAAATACCCTCCTTTATTAGCTATCCGCTCCCTTGCAAACGACTAAATTGAAAACATAGCAAAAGCCAATTTATATAGCAGCGTGCGGTCGAATGGGACACATAAAAACCGCACGTTTCGGCGGAATTCGGTCGAATGGGACACCTCAAAAACCGCCTTCGGTCGAATGGGATTTCGGTCGAATGGGACTAAAGCCCCTAACAGTCCCTCATGGGCCCTTTTCAACGGAGCAATGCGGATTTTGCCCCCCCCCCCCCACTTTCCCCCCGTCTGCACAACCCCTTGTCCCATATCAACTTATTTCATATCTCAATCTAATAATCACAGTAATATCTTTTAATCAGTCATTTAAATTTCCATGAAAAAAGATTTGACCATTATTTCAAATAATAATTTAGAACATTGTTATTTTGTCATATATTTTTTATACTCACAATATGATTATAAAATTTTTATGACAGTCTCATATAATCTGTACACCCAGTGGCGTAACGACAACGTTAGGGCCCCGCCGCAGGATATCAAAAGGGCCCTTTATAAAAAAAACTTTTTTATTGGTTATCAAGCATTAGTACAATTTTCGTAGCAAAAAAATTTAATTCTTAAGACGAAAGAGCCCCCTATTTTGTGAAAATGTCATGGGCCGCCCCGCGGTTGCGGGCTCTGCGGGTCCCTAGTTACGCCACTGTGTACACAGAGTTCGTGCATTTAGCACTGTTAAAGGTACATATTTTCAAGAATTCGCGAGTTCCATTTAGCACTGTCAAAGGTACGGCAGTGTACACCGAGTTCGTAGAGTGTCTTACCCCTCGTCTAAGACGAAGCACTTAATTACATACGTTCCTGATTTCCATACGTGACAAGTCACAACGTAACTAAAACCAAAAAAAAAAATGCCATAGCACCCACTTAAAGGAAGAAACAACTGGACCATGATTATCCAAATTATAGTTCGACTATTCAAATTTGTTTAATTCTGGGAAAAGGGTGGGGCTACTACCTCTCTGCTGAGCGGCCTGACACGGAGTCACAGAGTGGATAAGAGATTGGTTATGTAAGGTTATAACGTAGTCGTTTTGGTACGGTTCTACCTCTATAGATCACCGTAAAACGAAATAGAGGCTACGTGGTACCGTATTTCGACTTACTCGATTTCGTTGTTTAGTGTTTTTCGAAAGAGTATTTCATATTTCGTTTATACTATAAGTATTAAAAATAGAATCAATATAGTTTCAAAGTTATTGATTGTTTTCATTTTGAAAAAGCATGGGGTAAAACTGTTATTCAATTTAAATAAGCTTAATGTTTTTTTGAACTAGCGTATTGACGTGGGATCTTTCGGGGCCCCCTGACCCAGGAACTCTAAGTCCGCCCCTTTGCGTCTTTGCGTAATACAGCAAACCGGAAGCTGTCAAACATTCATTGAAACCGGGTAAATCGATATTGTTTCGACATATTACAATTAAAGATTTTGTAAAATTGCGATGTTTAAATAGTACGAAGCGCTCTTCTATCACACGTTTAAAGAAAAGTAAAAAATTCGACATTTTGGAAAATTACGACCAAAGTTATAAAAAAGCTACATATTCACATACTGAGTAATACCATAAGTAACATAGTACTGTAAGTATGACACTTCCTATTCTCCCAATGATAAATTTCTTAATGATAGTCTGTCTCGGCAATGACCATATAGATCATTAATAATAACATAAGTAACATATTATCACTAAGTATGACACTTGTAGCCTTGCTCATGCATTTTTATTACTACATCCTTTCTTCACCAACGATAAATCAGAAAAACGACTAGCAACTCTGTAACCCGGAAGTTTTATACTCTTTGGGATTTGATTTTTTTTATTGGTCATCGAAAAGGAGTCGGAGTTCAAATTTAGCGAATCATATAGCGCTACAAAATATTATGAGGTACAAAATGTAAGAAATAAAATGGCCGTTATGGTAGTCGGCTTATTAGGCCTAACTCTATCGGAAAATTATACCTAATTACTAAATATTATTAGGGTCATTTTCAAAGTTTGAACTGAAAAAAAATATTTTTATTGCGTAATTAACAATTGTAAAAGTTATTCCAGAAGTTTGAAAAAGTTTAATTCTTACATTTTAATTCATCTATTCATTTTTATTTTGATCACAGCGGGCAAAACCAGGCATTCATCCAGGTACAAAATACAAGTATATTCAAATTATAATAGTAAGGATCTTTAAGAAATTGTAATCAAATATTCGTAAACTAAATGAGAAACTTTTTACATTAAAAACGTAACAAGCTGAAGGTTTTTTAACGTCTACAGCAGGCCTATTTGGTGCGTAACATTGATAAACATCAATGAGATTGATCTTCTCAATATACTACACTAGTGATCCACAAATTTCGAGTTGGTGAATTTCTAATATAATACCATTTGCCCGATATAAAGATTTAATATTGTTGGGGAAGATACATACAATTTCTTTAATTTCTTCCGTTGTTAAAGTTTCCGTGGCGAAAACGAAATTAGTGCGGCTATACGCCTTAAGCCTATAAATGACTGTTTTCAAAACGCGGGAATCACGTTCCCGGAAGTTGGGTTAGATTAGTTCATGCCGCCGCTACCGAGTGGCGCCATTTCAAAAAAATTTGGACGTCACTGTGAAGAAAGGATGTAGTAGAAAATTTTCCTAATGTCATACTTAGGGGTATTATGTTACTTATGATAATAATAATAATATTTATTTCGCAACACAAAGTTTGCAGGCAACCACAGAGGCAAAGCCTATACAGGGTGGTTACCAAAACAGTACAAACAATTAAAATAAATAATTTAAAAAACAAATACACAATATAAATTATACCAGATATAATTTAAATCATAAATAAATAAATGAAGAAT
This sequence comes from Leiobunum rupestre, assembly GCF_980474605.1. Classification (NCBI taxonomy): domain Eukaryota; kingdom Metazoa; phylum Arthropoda; class Arachnida; order Opiliones; family Sclerosomatidae; genus Leiobunum; species Leiobunum rupestre. Next base: position 62,241,575 of record NC_143387.1, read on the forward strand.
TTTGAAGAAGCCAATCCGAAAAGAAGAACTCCGAGACCAAAGATCGAAAATGTTGAATTGAAAGAGAAGTGGCATTCTCCCGGATGTCAGCTGGCAAAAGATTCCAAGTCCGTGCACTTCGGAAGAAGAAGAAATTTTCTAAAGCCAAGCATCTAGCAAACTTTAGATTGTACGTAGGACAGGTCTTCCGGTTGCATAATGTCATTTTGTCATCTGTATTAAAGGTCGGTGACTTGACAATTTTCAAGAGTGTGACCATATCCGAAACACTTCTACGAACGGAGAGTGGCCAAAGGTGAAGATTTCGTAAGCGTTGGCTATAAGGAATATGACCAGGCAAATAAGACCGAGGCGACTTAAGGTAGTAACTCGTGAAATTACGCTGCACGCGTTCCAGTGCTGCAATATCCTTATTGAGATAAGGATTCCAAACTGGAGACGCATAGTCCAGAACTGGAAAGCACATCGAACGAAAGAATGTGGTAGATGCGGGCGTAAAACCAGTGGTTCTACGAATAAGACCACATAAGCGGCGAGCTCGATTGCTACCGTAATTAATGTTGGAGGTCCACTTTAGATCTCTTGAAACGACGACACCGAGAATCTTCATAGAGTACACACGGTTAAGTGGAACGCCATTAATATTATAGGTGACATCATCATGGGACTTCCTCCTTGTAATTACCATGAAGTTGAAAGTTCAAACGATCCGCGGAAGATCTAACTGCGAGAGATATATAGCTGTCATCCGCATACTGATATAGAGAACATTTTGAAGTTAACACAGATGGCTGATCAGACACAAAGACGTTGAAAAGTAATGGCCCCAAAATCGAGCCTTGAGGCACTCCAGAACGCACTGGAAGGTACGTGCTGAATTCACCACGATAGGTCACTCGTTGAAAGCGGTTGGATAAAAAATCCCGAAGCCAAAGCAATACCTCTCCATGCAGTGATCCTGATTCTTTGAAGTTTAAAAATAAGCCACTTGTGGCAAACGGAGTCAAACGCTTTTGACCAGTCAAACGACACTACGTGAATGTCAGGTGGGTTACGCTCATCGAGAAAGGAAGACCACTCGTGGAAAGACTTCAGAAGCTGGTGTGTGCAAGAGCGACCCTTCGAAATCCATATTGCGAGGTAGGTATTAAGGAACCGTCTTCCAAGAACTTATTCAGCTTCTCGTAAACAATCGATTCCAGTAATTTTCCAACGACAGACGTGAGTGATATAGGTCGATAATTTGAAAGATCGTTACGCTTTCCCGACCCTTTGAAGACTGGCACAACATTAGCAAGCTTATAACCAGAAGGCAGAGAAGGCATCGATAGTGATAAGTTAAAAATCCCGATACTTCTTCCAATCAAAATCTCTTCCCAACTTTTGGCCTTCCTAAAAAGAGAATTCTTCACGTGGCTCGAGTGAACAAGATCAGCCGTAATCCAGGGCGGACGCTTCTTCCCATGAATGGTTAAACTCGGAACATTGTCCATAACGCATGCCCAAAAGAGATCAAGCCAAAGTTCCCAAGTCCCATCAATATCACTTGAAGGAAAAACAATTTCCCAAGGAGCGTAGTACAAAGTGTCTGCAATATCATTTTTAGACAGATCTTTGTAATTGAGAATAGTTCGATGAATTCTCTGAAAAAAAGGCCGAGGTAAGTTCAGGCTTCCAGCAACCGCAAAGTGATCACAACCTGGTAGGCTGTCTCTAGTGTGAATCTCAGTGAGGAAACGTTAGTCATTTATGAAAATCAAGTCAAGGAAGTTATTTCCGCGTGTGGGATTTGTTACCGTCTGTTGAAGTCCAAGGCCAAACACAGTATCGCAAAAAATTTGCTCCTGGGATGTACGAGGGGACGGATTCGACCATTCAACATGTAGGTTAAAATCAACCATTAAGAAGAAAACATCGTGCGGTGGAAGAGTCACTTACATCCTAAGGACTGACAATTCTCCGCGAGTTGAATCGGAACACATTTTAAACTTTATTTTTGTTTCTGAACGTGCTTTGGCTCGTATATACAGCCGTAAAAATAATCTTTAGACGAATTTCCGGTTTCGAATCATCCGATTACGCAATCACCCCACGACAGACCATCATTAATATCATTAACCGACGTCTTTCAGTGTCATACTAATGGTTATTATGTTAGTTATGATATTATATTAAATGGTTTATTTTATTTTTTATAATAAAAATATTTTGGTACGACCTTAAAGCAAAGAGTGTTTATGTAGTATCAGGGGATTTTAGCGTATTTTACAATTGTTCTCTTTCTGTAAAATGAATAGCATCGCTCTTCGATTAGGAAAGCCCCAAAATTTGTCATAATTTAGAAAAAAGGCCCCGTTGAAAATTCGTAGTTTTTAGGTTTGGCCCGAGGGGCAGTTCACTCCCATGATTAAATCTGCACTCTTGGTTGATTAAATCTGATTAAATTTGATGTCTGTAGCTTTGGCTGTATTAAATTAAATCCGATTAAATTTAATGTCTGTAGCTTTGGCTGTATTAAATTTAATCCAATTAAATTTTTAACCTTGATTACTTCTGCACTCTACGAACTGCCCCCGGGTTTGGCCTCGGGTATGGCCCCGGGTTTGGCCCCGTTGGGCGCATTTCATTTCGCGGTCTAGCTTACCTGCAAAACGTTTCGATTCCTCGTCTGCTTTTATTTTTTGTTGACGTGCTTCGGTAAAGCTAAATTGTATCCAAAAAATTCGAAATTCGATTTCAAAGAACAAAATGAGCAGAAATGTTTAAAAAAATTAAGACTCGATGCAATGAAGTGAATAAACGACTACAGGCCAGCTCTTATTTTCAAGTAGTCGGATTCTACCTAACCTAACGTACATAATCTCAGAATGTTATAGAATTTTAGGAACGTGTGAAAAGTATGGGAGACGTCACACTGATACTACTCTATTTCCCATTTTCTGTATTTCTGCTTGAAATACTTTAACACAGTAATAATAATCTAAACTACTAACGCTCCCATTTCAAGTGAAAATGAACTGCAATTTCTTGAAAACAATATAATAACCATTGAGTTGGGAATAATACTTTCTAGAGCCCCAGTGCAAATTTTCCCCATAGGCTTTAACACAGCATTAGTGAAGATAGGAACGAAAATCATGGGAGGGTTATCAACTACGACAAAAGCCACCTATGAGCGAAAAATGCAACTATTTAAATAAAAAATTCTTCGATGGCCCCTGCCGCCACCTATTAGCGACTATGTGAACTATTATAATATTAACTTTTGAATTGAAGAGGGAAAGTGACGCGTTTTTAAGAAAAATTTTGAAAACACGTTTTTTAAAATTAAAGTCATGTATATCTGAAAACTCTTTATTAACACAATAAAGGTTTCTTTTGTGAGTTCTTTACTATTTTGTAATAGATTTTGAGTGAAATTTTAAGCATAATGGGTAGGAAATGCGCAGTTTCGTCTTGCGAAAATACTGGAAGAAACAAAAAAGTTTCTTGGCATAAGTAGGAGCAGCACTAATATTCCAAAAAAATAGAAGACATTTTTATTCTAAATTATTCAAAATTACAATAAGGTTTCCAGGTAAAGTGAATCCTTTGTTGCAAAAATGGCTCAAAGCCATTGGAAGATCAGACTGGGTTCCAAACGCAACAGATGCAGTTTGCGGTGATCATTTTACAGAGGAAGACTTCAGGAAAAACACCACTTTTAAAATGCTTACAAACACCGCAACACCTTCACTTTTCTTAAATAAAAAATTTTAAAGCTAGCATGGTACTATTTAAGAAAAAAATAAATTATTAGACCATTACTTAGATAACTTTTTACAGAAAACGTACAGTAGACAGTTGGGTAGCGGAGTGGTTAGCACTTTCCAGCTAGCGGTACTGGGTGAAAATCCGGAACCACTCCTTGTGCGTAAAGTTTGTAAGTTTTCTCCCCATTGGTTAAAGGGGTTTTCCCCCGAGATCTTCGGTTTCCCCTTCCCATATAAACTTGCTGAGGTTAACGGTAATAGTTAGTGTATATTCTTTATTATTTATATTCATTATTTATTTATTTATATTCATTATTATTTATTTATATTCATTATTTATTTATTTATATTCATTATTTATTTATTTATATTCATTATTTATTTATTTATATTCATTATTATTTATTTATATTCATTATTTATTTATTTCTATTCATTATTTATTTATTTATATTCATTATTTATTTATTTATATTCATTATTTATTTATTTATATTCATTATTTATTTATTTATAATCATTATTTATTTATTTATATTAATTTTTTATTTATAATCATTATTTATTTATATTCATTATTTAATTATTTATAATCATTATTTATTTATTTATATTCATTATTTATTTATAATCATTATTTATTTATTTATATTCATTATTTATTTATTTATAATTATTATTTATTTATTTATATTCATTATTATTTATTTGTATTCATTTTTTACATACTTTATTTTGTTTTAGTGCAATTTAAATCTTTTAAAATACTCTAAACTATTTTAAAATGAAATATGATTTACCAAGAAACTTCGTTGTTTTGTTTTTTAGCTTTAAATTATAATAGTTCACAAAGTCGCTAATAGGTGGCGGCCGGGGCCATCGAAGAATTTTTAATTTAAATAGTTGCATTTTTCGCTCATAGGTGGCTTTTGTCGTAGTTGATAACCCTCCCATGATTTTCGTTCCTATCTTCACTAATGCTGTGTTAAAGCCTATGGGGAAAATTTGCACTGGGGCTCTAGGAGTCTAGATAGTATTATTCCCAACTCAATGATAATAACTTACGAAAGTTAGTTCCGCCATTTAGATCCCCAGATTTAATTGTCATAAACCATGGTACGGATACTAACAAGGAGAGCACCCGAGGTGTTTTTTTTTCTCGATTTGGTTCAAAGTCGGGCGTAATGTAGACCAATATGAAATTTTAAATTTCCCAAAATGAAACGTTGCACTATCCATTGGTTTTGCCATGGCAACCGTAAATGTTTTTGACCACTTAAAACAGAAATGAGATTTTTTCCTTATTTTACCCAAAAAGTTTTACAACTTTAACCCAAAAATGCTCCAATTTACCCAAAATTGAGGCAATTTACCTAAACGTGGTCGAAATTACCCCATTTCATGCTTTTGAAAATGGAGAGTTTTTTGTTTAAAGTGGTCAAAACATTTTCAGCTTCCATGGCAAATCGAAAGGGAAGTGCAACGCATAGACATAATAAAGAAATAGACCCAAGATTCTACGGGCGGTTAATACGGAGGCGACGCCAAGCAGACAACTTGTATTTGTTCCGTATTCCTGTGGTACCACGTTTAAGCGACGCCTGTCGATTAGGTGAGAAAATAAAAATCATCACGTGACACGTCACACATGTTCGTGTTTGTAATCTTTTAGGTACTCTGACGTGATTCGCGAATATTTTGGCTGTGAGAATTTATAATAAGGTTAATTTTTATTATAATTTTTAAATAAGTCAATTAATTCTTTCAAAACCCAAATAAAAAGCAGCAGATAATCTTATAATTAAAAACAAAAAAATTCTAATTGCGAAATGATATTTTGTCAAAGGCTTAAGTAACTCGTGTACTATCCGGTGTGTTGTGGTTATGGCTTGTTATGGGAATATTCTGAGATTCTAAATTGTAAACAAAAGTAAATGGAATTTTGATGAAATGGATGATTCTACTAAAGGTATGTAGCTATTGTCCTTGAAATAAAATTAGCTTTGACAATTTAAGTCTGATGGCTTGACCCTTCATTTCTAGATTTTTGTCTTTCGCTAATTTGTGGAGTCTGAGCTTGCAATATAAATTAATAACTTTCTTAATGATGATGTTCGATTCCAACTTCAGCATCAAACATGTTCGTGGTGATCTGGTAAGATGTCCATGCCAACAATATTTCGTAATACAGCAAGTTCTAGTTCTTAGACTACATTTCTTTTATAGAGAGAGGAATATCTCTTCATAACAACTAAACAAAATTGGCTAAAAACCAAGGAGATCTTGCTCAAATTATTATAACATAATTAAACCTACACGAAATGATCCTTGGTCAAAATTTAAAGGTGAGAAGTTAGCATCACCGGTTTTTTCTATTTCACTTTCAACTGGATGTAATTTCTTTAAATTAAATAAAAAAATTATTTAGACTATTTTTACTTGTTTTAATTCTATGGAAACCAAACCAGAGTTGGAATGGCTTTTGGTGTGACCCACCTTTTGCCATTTACAATTCTTATATCCCGTTCTAAAAAGTGATCATTACAAATTAAATCATGATTTGAATGTGTCGCGATTTACAGCAATTATACATTGAGAAAGTATTGTAGGTTTAGATAAGGGAAACCTATAGTTATACAAAGATTTTAAATAAGAATGAATATTCATCGAAATAATATGATCCTACTTATGGAATGAAACCTTTTCCGGTATTGTTTTACTTATTAACTAATATTAACCTTTTTTACCAAATAAAAACAGATTATTTGTAGAAAACACTTTTTCTATAACTTTTTACTAAAAAAAATCACCAAAACGAATTATGAAACATGTTAACTTACATAAAAGTACTACCCGTTTATCAAATTCTACCCTAAAGTTTATGTGTCTGATTTTAAACCGGATAAATATTCTTAAGCATTAGGTACTACGTGGCCTAGGCCAAGCGCTCACTGCTCCTCGTAACGTCTCCGTCCTAGCTTCCACAAGCCTTTGCTTCGTAACGGAGACAATGCATTGTGGAAGGCAGGACGGATACGAAACAGAGAGCCAGTGGGCGCCTAGTCTAAAGCGCCACTAAACTTAAGTGGCGCTTTACACGTAGTACCCCAGGAATACGGAACAACTGCCGGTTGTCTGCTAGTTATAGCTCCCGTATATTTTTGGCAAATCAAACTCCGCGTAAGGTGTCTATTTCTTTATTATGTCTATGGTGCAACGTCTCCTTTTGGGAAATTTCATATCTCAGATAGGTCTACATTATATACGCCCGACTTTGAACAAAATCGGCAATTAACACATCGGGGACTCTCCTTGTAAGTGCCCAGTTTGTAACTGGAACCTACCCTTATTAGAGACTCTTATATTGGGATAATTACTTAGGGGGAATGAACTAGCGGCGACGTGGAACCTAATCATCGCCGATTAAGTTATATTTCGTCGCTAGTTCAATTTGCCACGTAATTATTCTAATTGCACTGCTCTAGCTTGTACCAAAATATTTTTATTGTTAAAAACTTGTTATTAAAATAAGCTGATTACCACTCAACTGAATAAAATATGATTTAATCATAATAATCATAAGTATCACCGAACGACGTCGGTTAATGATATTAATGATGATCTGTCGCGGGTGATTGCGTAATCGGAGGATTAGAAACTGCAAATTCGTCGAAAAAATGATACCTACGTATTATATACCAGCCAAAGCGCTTCCTTCAAACACCAGGGTAATGTTTAAAAATCTGTTCGTCCATAGGATGAATGGTAATTGCCGAGACAGACTATCACTAACTAAGGTAGCATTGGGAGAATAGGACGTGTCATACTTATAGTTATTATGTATTAATATAAAATTGCAATTATAATTATAAATTAAAATTATGTTACGTTCTTAAGGCTAATATACTTCTCAATAATAATATGGTAGATAACTATACTACGTTCTAAAGTATTACTCGTTATGTTAAAATGTAGCTTTTTTCGCTCAGCTTTTTTATAATTTAGATCGCCATTTACCAAAATGGCGATTTTTTTCTCTTCTTTAAACGTGTGATAGACAAGAATTCGTAGAAGAGCGCTTCGTACTATTTAAACAGTGAAATTTTAACAAATAATTTAATTATAGTATGTGGAAACTTTGGATTTCACGAAATTTATCGATTGACCCTGTTTCATTGCGTGTTTCCCACCTTCCGGTTTGCCTGTACCAAAGACTATGTAAGCTATCGCTACAATAGTTCTTTTTATAAAATAACCTTGGCCATCTTGTTGAAATTTTGCCTCCCCGCTTCAGCTGTGGATCCGTTTTCTTTCCCACTAAAGAGCTTATGAACTCATTCTTAGGCATTGGCTGAACTAGTCCAGGGCAACATTTCAACAAGTTGGGCAAGCGTAAAGACATTTTATAAAATCAACTATTTATATAGTCTTTGGGTACGATTGTCAGGAGCCACGGCAGTCTGCCCGCGCGATTTAAAAAAGTCGTAGTTTTTAGGGTCTTTATATTCGTGTTTTTTATTTAAAATTATTAATCTACCTCAATTTATATTGTCTTAACATATTCTACTTACAAAACATTGACATTTTTTGTAAGAATTTTTTTTGAAAGCTGTTTTATTCAGTAACCGCGGAAGTACTCCATGACTAGCTCCTCCTAGTCTCCTACGACTAAAGCATAAAGAACCCTACATTACCATGCAAAATGGGTGTGCATTTGGCCCTACCTGCCCCCCAATTCCGCGGCTCCGGCTTTTATTTAATTATGTAGCTGACATGGATATTGAAAATAAGTTAATGAGTCCTAAATTTATTCACAGAATATTTACTTTATAACAACATTTGGTAAACAGAATAATGCACCGATAAACTTAATTATCGCGTCAGTCCTTATTTCTAAAATATTATTCATCTGACAGTTAAATGGAAGCATAGTTTCTAATTAAACTAATAAAATTTCAAAATTTTACTTGTCTATGCTATCCCATTTACGCCGAATCCGATTTTGAAAATTTCAAACCGTTTATTCTGTATACCAATATCCCATATCTTGACTTTATTTATTCTTACAAATCTGGTTCTCTTTTTTACGCGCAAAGGAGGGACGACCCTCACCCGATTGTAAAGGTAACGCCTTGGACGTTTAACTATATAGTGAGCGTTGGTACGCGCTCAGCCAATTTTGGGATTATCTTTTCGTGCCGAGAAGGTTGATTTTCCGGGAATTTACCTAATCTACACGATAGCGGCCGATGACAAAAGAAGGGGCTAACTCGCGGACTTGTTTTTCTCTCCACGGGGCACCAACTGGCAGGCAGAAAACAACGCGTTCGAAAGGCGCATTTCGCCGCTGGACCTTCTTCGAAAAGGTGTGCTGCGGTAAGCGTATATGCAAGGGGAGCGTTGAGGGCAAGTAAATATCCAGGGTGACAGGCAGAAGAAAAAAAATTCATTCTTCTGTCCCCTTCTGAAGATCTGACCTGACAGAGGACGGAAAACACAACGCCATCTACATTATCGAATTTGTATTGTAACAATAAAATATGCTACCAAACAATTTTCTTATACTGTAATAAAACATCATATTTAATTACGACCAAAAATTAAAATAAAGGGAAAACTTTAGTCAAGATTATTTAATTTCAATAATCTTGCTTTAGCCACAAGCGGGCGTGACACGTAGGAGGACAAAGGAGGTTAGGTTTATCTCTGCATAGTGTAACTATAAATACATTTCGGAGAAATGGGACTTCGGTGATATGAGCTTTGGAGTAAAAGCAAGAATATGTCAATAGATACTTGGCACTCCGTAGCTTTGGTCATATTTTTCTCCCCACGATAAAAACAATTGCACTGCCAAGTCCCTATTCGGTGAAAAGGGAATTCGGAGAAAGGGGAATTCGGAGATGTGAGGTCACTAAATACATTTCGGAAAAATGGGACTTCGGAGATATGAACTTTCGGAGTAAAAGCAATACGGAATTATATCACTGCCGTGCAAAGCACAAAAGCATTAACGACGAAAACCAAAATATGGAGAAAACCCGCGAAATTCAAACTTTCTTTGCCTTAAGATACCCCAACTTACTTCTTTCAAGTTTATATAGTAGACTTGGATTTTTCAACTCAAATTACATTCTAGTACTAAACAGTTTACAGTCCAAACGATATTTCAGAAATCTCATTAAAACCATGTCTTAAAACGCGAATAAAATGCGTTTTGATTTGACTTTTAAAGAAAATAAACACATTAATGCATTTTTGGTTTGAAAATAATGCAAAAACCTAAAATAATGCGTTTTGCAACAAGTCATTTATCTAATAACAAAAATTTTAAATTCGAAAATTAGTTCAAAATTGAATTTAACGTATAAAATAAGGAGAAATAAAACCAAAATCTGTAAATCGAAAATTTGGTCGTTAATGCTTTTATGCTTTGCACGGCAGATCAATTCGGAGAAAAGAGAATTCGGTGATATGGGAATTCGTAGATATGGGAATTCGGAGAAAGGAGAATCCGGCGAAAGGAGAATTCGGCGATGTGACTCTGTCTAGGAGGATTCAAGTTTTCATATTCCTAGACTCTGTGAGCAGGGCTGCCAGTTGGGCGGTTTTCCAGCCCAATTGGGCTACTTTCGACAGTCATTCACGATAAATTTATCGTTGGGCTATTGGGCGATTTTTTGGGCTAGTCTATCGACTCCTCACTTTGACCTTCGGGATAGAATTTATTTTTATCCAAAAGTTGTATTATTGGGCTTCCTTTTGGGCATAGAAATCGAAAAAATAACTAGAACGTTCATTCGAAGGGCGGCAAGCGCGCCGATTAGAATCTGTAGCTTTGACCATGCTTTTTGTTTGGCGGATGACGGAAGTATCGCCATTTCTGTCGTACCGTGAAAGTTCATTTTCTTAAATGCCTAGGCCTTCTTTATATACAGGGTGTTTTTTAACTCGAAAAAGTGATTTTTTCAAAAAACATGTTTTCTAGAAAGTGGAAATTTGTACTGTACATTATAGTACCGGGGGACACTTTCTACCAAAATTCCTTCGAAATCGAAAAATATTTTCACGTTTTTTGAAAATTTAAATTTTAATCGCTAGGTGCTATAAGAAAATTATCAATGAGAAAATTGTAGAGCGTCACCGAAAACGTACAATTAGCGTTGGCGCGAAAAAAATAGACGTCTTTTTCACTGACAAAATACGACTTGAAAAAGTGACAAGTTGGGCAAGCTAAAATAACTTTTTTTGAATTCCATTGGGAGAGTAGTGTAACTTTATGAAAGTCAGAAATTTGTTAATCTGGTGTTTAATGCAATTTGGCTTGCAGTAAAACTCGCATTTGGGATTTTACATAGTAATAAGTACCATCCTTACAGAGCAACGCTTCACCACCGTTTACGAGATGGAGACGCTCAACAACGGCTGGATTTTTGCAACTGGCTGCTAAATTCCGTGCACGACGACCCACAATTCCTCCGCAACATGCTATTCTCGGATGAATCCTCGTTTGCAAGAGACGGGCCTTACAATCACAAAAATAATCATGTTTGGGAAGACACAAATCCACACTGGGGATATGAACACCGTCACCAATTTCAATTTGGGCCCTTGAATGTTTGGATTGGTCTTGTTGGAAACCGGTTAATTGGTCCAGTATTCTTACCGCAAAATCTAAATGGCCAGAGTTATTTAGATTTCTTGAGAAATGAGCTAGAATAACAACTTGACGAACTGCCATTGGCGCAACGAGCAAGACTGTGATTTCAGCAAGACGGTGCCCCGCCTCATTACCACAGAGCCGTGAGAGATTACCTAAACAACGAATTTCCACAACGATGGATAGGGAGAAACGGTCCCGTACACTTGCCAGCAAGGTCGCCCGATCTGACTCCGTTGGATTTCTTTCTTTGGGGCTTCGTCAAGGACAAGGTGAACGCCTCTCCGGTTGAGACCCTTGAAGAGCTGCGTCAACGAATTGTAAGCGCTTGCCGGGAAGTAACCCCGGAAATGATTCAAGCCGCCTTCGACAATATGATTGTTCGTGCCCAAGCCTGCATCGCAGCCGAAGGTGGTATTTTGGAAAGTACTTATAAATTTTGTTTGTAAGTAAATAAATAAAATGTCTCTTTGTTTTTTTCCAAAAATTCGCACTTTTCATCCTACGAAATTAAATCGTGTAATACCTTCTTCGCCATTGTCTCCTCGATTTTTCAGCGGTGTTTATTGCATTAAACACCAGATTCACAAATTTCTGACTTTCATAAAGTTACACTACTCTCCCAATGGAATTCAAAAAAAGTTATTTTAGCTTGCCCAACTTGTCACTTTTTCAAGTCGTATTTGTTCAGTGAAAAAGACGTCTATTTTTTCGCGCCAACGCTACTTGTACGTTTTCGGTGACGCTCTACAATTTCTCTTTGACACTTTTCTTATAGCACCTAGCGGTTAAAATTTAAATTTTCAAAAAACATGAAAATATTTATCGATTTAGATGCAATTTCGGTAGAAAGTGTCCCTCGGCACGTATAATGTACAGTACAAATTTCAGCTTTCTAGAAAACATAGTTTTTGAAAAAAAAAAAACTTTTTCGAGCAAAAAAAACATGCTGTATAATGTAAGCACGCATATAAATAATTATGGAAAAGCGTTATTTATTCATCGGGGTCTTTTTATTTCCCCTAACATCACAGTTCAACGAATTTAGCTACAAGTAACTACTTATTAGAGCAAACTGTTAAGGATAGACGTTTTGTAAGGTAAATAAACCATTTATTTATAACGTTCTTAGTACTTTATAGGGTGATATATTTTCTAAATACTTTTTTAATGTTACTTTATTATTTAAATAAGTGAGTTTGTGGTATTTTTGGCTGTCAACCATAAAGTTAGGAAGGTTTAAGCTTAGATATCGGTTTCTAAAATACTTTTAGTATCTTCTGGCTTACCCCATTTGTAATCTCTTAGGTTATGCAAGGAAATATAAATTAAGTTACGTAGCTAGTGCATTTCATAAAATAAGTTGTTTATACCAAGTATTATATGTAACTTACAGCTCGTTTTCAATATTTCGTAGTATTTCAGCTCACCTCTGAAAATATTATATTTTTGCTTATGATATGTAGAAAATAAAGGAAGAAACGTTATTTATCATGTATACAAGAACATTTCTTTTACAACCTTATAAGAATTATACGATTAACCAAGCTATTTAGAGCTCGGACCAGTGGCGGATACATATGGGGTGTGCCCCCCCCCCCCTTGACGAGGGTGGCCCAGCACCAAGCATGTGACTTGATGATTTGTTATTACACCCATAGCTCAAGATGTCTTTTATCGCCCCCCCCCCCCCCTTGAGTTTTTTTGTGTCCGACACTGGGGCCCTTAACGGGTCGGAGTGTGCGATAACTGGTGGCTTTATTGGGGAGTCGGGGTCCGGCTCCAGAGCTATCTCTACCTCCGACTTCGGTCAGGTAGGATAGTAAAGAAATGGGGCGATAATTCCTTGGGTCAGTTGTGTCACCCTTTTTAAAAAATAGGGACTATGAGTGTCTTTTAAAGTCTATCAGGATAAGTTCCAGTCGAGAACGACAGATTGATCAGAAAAAGTAGGGGAGTTATTAATAAATTACCAACATATTTTAAGGCTTTCGGATTAAGGTCATTGAAGCCCGGAGACGATGATGGAAGCTCTTGTATTATATTTTTTAATTCCAATTCGGCTATCGGGTAAAGCGCCATTGTTTTGTAATATTATAATGATTGTTATGAAAATTGGAAAGAATAATTTTTGCAACATAATAAACTATCCACCCATATTCCTAGATACAAAAATGCATTCTTGCAGTCAAACAAATGTAGAATCACGGACTGTAAATTTTAGAGGACCGGTATTCCCGAGGTATTTTACGCCCCGTTCACCGATCAGGCTGACGGGAGTCGCTCAAGTTCATAAAAAAAAACTAAAGCACGTGTCTTTCGGTCGGCCAGATTTCCAGATAAGATGCGGGGGGGGGGGTCTATCTCTATGCGTGGTACAAATGACCTTGACGGACTCTCTCTCTCTCTCTAGTTCGAAGTGATTGATGCTCGGGGAAACTAAAATACTACAGGGGAAGGCTACGCTTTACTCGTCCTCTAAAATTTAAAGTCCGTGGTAGAATATACATCAAATTAGTTGAAAGTTGTAGAAAGTAAACTAGCTAGGGTGGGTTACGGCAACTCCGAACGTATTTTACAAAACCTCGAATAAAGCTAAGACCATTTAGTAAATGGTCTTAGCTTTATTCGAGGTTTTGTAAAATACGTTCGGAGTTGCCGTAACCCACCCTAGCTAGTTTACTTTCTACAACTTTCAACTAATTTGATGTATATTCTACCACGGACTTTAAATTTTAGAGGACGAGTAAAGCGTAGCCTTCCCCTGTAGTATTTTAGTTTCCCCGAGCATCAATCACTTCGAACTAGAGAGAGAGAGAGTCCGTCAAGGTCATTTGTACCACGCATAGAGATAGACCCCCCCCCCGCATCTTATCTGGAAATCTGGCCGACCGAAAGACACGTGCTTTAGTTTTTTTTTATGAACTTGAGCGACTCCCGTCAGCCTGATCGGTGAACGGGGCGTAAAATACCTCGGGAATACCGGTCCTCTAAAATTTACAGTCCGTGATTCTACATTTGTTTGACTGCAAGAATGCATTTTTGTATCTAGGAATATGGGTGGATAGTTTATTATGTTGCAAAAATTATTCTTTCCAATTTTCATAACAATCATTATAATATTACAAAACAATGGCGCTTTACCCGATAGCCGAATTGGAATTAAAAAATATAATACAAGAGCTTCCATCATCGTCTCCGGGCTTCAATGACCTTAATCCGAAAGCCTTAAAATATGTTGGTAATTTATTAATAACTCCCCTACTTTTTCTGATCAATCTGTCGTTCTCGACTGGAACTTATCCTGATAGACTTTAAAAGACACTCATAGTCCCTATTTTTTAAAAAGGGTGACACAACTGACCCAAGGAATTATCGCCCCATTTCTTTACTATCCTACCTGACCGAAGTCGGAGGTAGAGATAGCTCTGGAGCCGGACCCCGACTCCCCAATAAAGCCACCAGTTATCGCACACTCCGACCCGTTAAGGGCCCCAGTGTCGGACACAAAAAAACTCAAGGGGGGGGGGGGGCGATAAAAGACATCTTGAGCTATGGGTGTAATAACAAATCATCAAGTCACATGCTTGGTGCTGGGCCACCCTCGTCAAGGGGGGGGGGCACACCCCATATGTATCCGCCACTGGTCCGAGCTCTAAATAGCTTGGTTAATCGTATAATTCTTATAAGGTTGTAAAAGAAATGTTCTTGTATACATGATAAATAACGTTTCTTCCTTTATTTTCTACATATCATAAGCAAAAATATAATATTTTCAGAGGTGAGCTGAAATACTACGAAATATTGAAAACGAGCTGTAAGTTACATATAATACTTGGTATAAACAACTTATTTTATGAAATGCACTAGCTACGTAACTTAATTTATATTTCCTTGCATAACCTAAGAGATTACAAATGGGGTAAGCCAGAAGATACTAAAAGTATTTTAGAAACCGATATCTAAGCTTAAACCTTCCTAACTTTATGGTTGACAGCCAAAAATACCACAAACTCACTTATTTAAATAATAAAGTAACATTAAAAAAGTATTTAGAAAATATATCACCCTATAAAGTACTAAGAACGTTATAAATAAATGGTTTATTTACCTTACAAAACGTCTATCCTTAACAGTTTGCTCTAATAAGTAGTTACTTGTAGCTAAATTCGTTGAACTGTGATGTTAGGGGAAATAAAAAGACCCCGATGAATAAATAACGCTTTTCCATAATTATTTATATGCGTGCTTACATTATACAGCATGTTTTTTTTGCTCGAAAAAGTTTTTTTTTTTTTCAAAAACTATGTTTTCTAGAAAGCTGAAATTTGTACTGTACATTATACGTGCCGAGG
The DNA here is from genome assembly GCF_980474605.1 of Leiobunum rupestre. NCBI lineage: Eukaryota > Metazoa > Arthropoda > Arachnida > Opiliones > Sclerosomatidae > Leiobunum > Leiobunum rupestre. The sequence goes on from NC_143387.1 coordinate 62,257,342, forward strand.
GACACTTTCTACCGAAATTGCATCTAAATCGATAAATATTTTCATGTTTTTTGAAAATTTAAATTTTAACCGCTAGGTGCTATAAGAAAAGTGTCAAAGAGAAATTGTAGAGCGTCACCGAAAACGTACAAGTAGCGTTGGCGCGAAAAAATAGACGTCTTTTTCACTGAACAAATACGACTTGAAAAAGTGACAAGTTGGGCAAGCTAAAATAACTTTTTTTGAATTCCATTGGGAGAGTAGTGTAACTTTATGAAAGTCAGAAATTTGTGAATCTGGTGTTTAATGCAATAAACACCGCTGAAAAATCGAGGAGACAATGGCGAAGAAGGTATTACACGATTTAATTTCGTAGGATGAAAAGTGCGAATTTTTGGAAAAAAACAAAGAGACATTTTATTTATTTACTTACAAACAAAATTTATAAGTACTTTCCAAAATACCACCTTCGGCTGCGATGCAGGCTTGGGCACGAACAATCATATTGTCGAAGGCGGCTTGAATCATTTCCGGGGTTACTTCCCGGCAAGCGCTTACAATTCGTTGACGCAGCTCTTCAAGGGTCTCAACCGGAGAGGCGTTCACCTTGTCCTTGACGAAGCCCCAAAGAAAGAAATCCAACGGAGTCAGATCGGGCGACCTTGCTGGCAAGTGTACGGGACCGTTTCTCCCTATCCATCGTTGTGGAAATTCGTTGTTTAGGTAATCTCTCACGGCTCTGTGGTAATGAGGCGGGGCACCGTCTTGCTGAAATCACAGTCTTGCTCGTTGCGCCAATGGCAGTTCGTCAAGTTGTTATTCTAGCTCATTTCTCAAGAAATCTAAATAACTCTGGCCATTTAGATTTTGCGGTAAGAATACTGGACCAATTAACCGGTTTCCAACAAGACCAATCCAAACATTCAAGGGCCCAAATTGAAATTGGTGACGGTGTTCATATCCCCAGTGTGGATTTGTGTCTTCCCAAACATGATTATTTTTGTGATTGTAAGGCCCGTCTCTTGCAAACGAGGATTCATCCGAGAATAGCATGTTGCGGAGGAATTGTGGGTCGTCGTGCACGGAATTTAGCAGCCAGTTGCAAAAATCCAGCCGTTGTTGAGCGTCTCCATCTCGTAAACGGTGGTGAAGCGTTGCTCTGTAAGGATGGTACTTATTACTATGTAAAATCCCAAATGCGAGTTTTACTGCAAGCCAAATTGCATTAAACACCAGATTAACAAATTTCTGACTTTCATAAAGTTACACTACTCTCCCAATGGAATTCAAAAAAAGTTATTTTAGCTTGCCCAACTTGTCACTTTTTCAAGTCGTATTTTGTCAGTGAAAAAGACGTCTATTTTTTTCGCGCCAACGCTAATTGTACGTTTTCGGTGACGCTCTACAATTTTCTCATTGATAATTTTCTTATAGCACCTAGCGATTAAAATTTAAATTTTCAAAAAACGTGAAAATATTTTTCGATTTCGAAGGAATTTTGGTAGAAAGTGTCCCCCGGTACTATAATGTACAGTACAAATTTCCACTTTCTAGAAAACATGTTTTTTGAAAAAAATCACTTTTTCGAGTTAAAAAACACCCTGTATATAAAGAAGGCCTAGGCATTTAAGAAAATGAACTTTCACGGTACGACAGAAATGGCGATACTTCCGTCATCCGCCAAACAAAAAGCATGGTCAAAGCTACAGATTCTAATCGGCGCGCTTGCCGCCCTTCGAATGAACGTTCTAGTTATTTTTTCGATTTCTATGCCCAAAAGGAAGCCCAATAATACAACTTTTGGAAATGTTTAGGCAATATTTTTTCAAGTAATGAGGAATTTAAAAAAAAAACCCTTTATGAACGTTAGGGGGGGGGGGTCAGAGTAAGGTAGAAGCCTATAGTGAGTTGCAGGCTAAGAAAGACAAAATATATAGTACAATCAGCGCAAGGATGCCTCAGATCGTTTCCGGTCATTCCCCCGCGCGAAATTTGAATTTGGCCATTTTACGGTCAAATTCTAATTTTGCTCTTTTTGTCGTCTTTTAGCGCCATCTAGAGACCGAAATTGGAATCTTTATTTTTTAATTTCATAATTATGGTGGCGAGCAAATTTAAAAGATAAGGCATTCCTATCATTCTTAAATATAAAATAGTATGTATAATTATTTATTTTTGTAAATTTATTTCTATGTCTTACCAGTTAAATCGGCAGATTCTTTTAAAATAGTTACCACGCTTTCTTGGGGGTAAAGTTGTCTTAATGAGCTATAGACGTTTAAAATTATATTTTTCTCTTTACTTGTTAACAATAAACCTTTATCATGCTTTTTATAGTAACCTCTTGGGCTATTTAAAATATTTGGAGCTTCAATTATCGAACCTTCTTTAGCTGCATTCAGTAATTAAACTCATGACAACATGAAATTAAAAAATAGATTTCAATTTCGGTTCCTAGATGGCGCGAAAAAACGATGAAACTCACGAAATTTGAAATTGACTGTAAAGTGGTCAAATTTAAATTACGCGCGGTCGACTGGCCGGAAATGGTCTGAGGTATCCTTGCGCCGACTGTACTATATATTTTGTCTTTCTTAGCCTGCAACTCACTAAAGAAGGGAATTTGGTGTATATATAAGAGTCAATCGACAAAGGTTCTCACACAGGGTTAAAGTTAAGGGCTAATAGCCTTTCGCAGAATGCCACAAGTTTCCTCAATCACACCGAGGGACCCGGCGTGGATCCCCTTTAGTACACCAGCTAATGTTTCTGTAAGACCCTTCTGTTATTAGCATAGCCTGAGTAAGTAAGTTCCGAGCAGCTGCATTTGAGGGGCATTCAAAAATGATATGGGAGGCATCCTCTCACGTGCCACACCGAATACAGGAGTACCGCAACCGAGCCTCGCTAGCACGGTGTCATCCCGTCGTGTAAGATTAACGCGCGTAATAGCACGAGATTCGGGACTGAGCTTCAAATCGCGAAGAGGCCAAGAATCCGCCAGAGAGAGCCAGTGCCGTGTCCATGCCGAGGTAATAGCCCGTCCACGCGCACTCTTTAACTCCGCTAGAGTAGAGGGAAGGAGTAAGTCAATAAGCCCAGGGCGTGGGGTTTGAGTAACTCCTGCGAGACTGTCCGCCAATTCGTTTCCCGGTATTTCCACATATGTGCCGTCATAGCTGCACACAGAGATTTGGTCTGGGGCTCAGTCTCACCAAACGTTTTGTTTGGCCTTAGTCTCGTCTCGGTTTCACAATAATTTCCCCAAAAACACGAGAGCTCGTCTCGGGCTCTTAAGTTTTTTTTCCTAAATACGAGAGCTCATCTCGGGCTCATAGTTTTTTCCTAACTACGAGAGCTCAGCTCGAGCTCATTAATATTTTTGTTCCTCTCCCTAAACACAAGAGCTCGCCTCGAACTCACAATTCCTCTCCCTAAACACAAGAGCTCGTCTCGAACTCACAATTCCTCTCCCTAAACACAAGAGCTCGTCTCGAACTCACAATTCCTCTCCCTAAACACAAGAGCTCGCCTCGAACTCACAATTCCTCTCCCTAAACACAAGAGCTCGTCTCGAACTCACAATTCCTCTCCCTAAACACAAGAGCTCGTCTCGAACTCACAATTCCTCTCCCTAAACACAAGAGCTCGTCTCGAACTCACAATTCCTCTCCCCAAACACAAGAGCTCGTCTCGAACTCACAATTCCTCTCCCTAAACACAAGAGCTCGTCTCGAACTCACAATTCCTCTCCCTAAACACAAGAGCTCGTCTCGAACTCACAATTCCTCTCCCTAAACACAAGAGCTCGTCTCGAACTCACAATTCCTCTCCCTAAACACAAGAGCTCGTCTCGAACTCACAATTCCTCTCCCTAAAGACAAGAGCTCGTCTCGAACTCACAATTCCTCTCCCTAAAAACAAGAGCTCGTCTCGAACTCACAATTCCTCTCCCTAAACACAAGAGCTCGTCTCGAACTCACAATTCCTCTCCCTAAACACAAGAGCTCGTCTCGAACTCACAATTCCTCTCCCTAAACACAAGAGCTCGTCTCGAACTCACAATTCGTCTCCCTAAACATTTGAGCTCGTCTCGGGCTCATACTTATTTATGTTACTATCAAGGGCTCGTCTCAGTCTCATAAGAATTTGCATAACTCGCGGGGCTCATTCCAGTCTTTTAAAATCTTTTTTAAGTCTTAAAATTTATTCATATTGATATATAAATCATAAGTCAAACGAAACAGCCGGGCGACCGGGCCTGGTATACTCTCTTCACTACAACAATCTTCGAAAATTCTAGAAGGTAGTTTACTTTGGACCTATCTGAAAACGACTGGGTTAAATAACGTTATCCAAAATAGCCAATTACATAAATTCCGTATTAACCCAGTAAGCCAGAGCTCTCTTCAAGGGCGACACGGCCAACTGTGATCACGGGCTGTTAGCGCTTTAGCTATAGCGCAAATAGAAAGTAATCAAAGATGGTCGTGTCGGTGAGAAAGAAAGCGTTACGGCTACGGCACGTGTTGCTCTTTCGCAGCGCTCCCCAGTGGCCAAGGGAAACATAATCGTGCAAAAATTTAACGGACACATATCCGTCTCATAAAAATTAAAAGGTCTCATATCGGGCTCGTTACAAAAATATGGTCTCAGCTCAGACTCACAGCAATTTAGTTTATTTGTCCCCGCCGAGCCGTCGACCTGTATACAAATTAGGAAATGCTTCCTAAACGACGTACACAAAACAAATATACACCCGTATATTTGTATCACCTACTCACGACTCACTCATGAGTTCGTCAAAGTTCACAACGATATAACACATTACGCGTTCAAGATCGTTGATCGTTTCGTTATCCAGATTTCGAAGACCATCCGCTTGGAGTGGTCTTCTTATCAAATGGTTCGTTTTGGGACAATTACGAACATAGTGCTCTGAGTCTGCTTCCAGAGCACCGCATATGCATTTGGGTGATGCAATATGCCCTAAGTCGTCACCTCATTGAGCCACCTTTTTATCACCAACTTAGTTGGCTTAATTTCCTTCTCCTCTGGAATTTCGATGGCTGACTTTGCAAGAGAGTCAGCCCTTTCATTCCCTTTATCCAAGTAAAAGTGACCTGCGTCACCATCCGTTTCAACTCCTTACGGATTTTATGGCATAGGCCATGACTGTTTTTATTGCTTAATGCGAGTGACCTCGTTATACACTTCCACACCATCCTTGTACACAGCAAATGCCACTCCGGCACCCCTACTGGACAACGAACCGTCAATAAACACCTCTACCCCATTGCCATTGGGTAGTTGCTCTACGATGTTTATAATACCTCCGACCGCTGGGTGGTCCTCCCATGGGTCACCTGGGTAGAGGTAGTTACCACCTCATAACTCCACCTCACAGTGCTTGCTGTCTTCTCTGAAAGAGAAGGACCTGAAAACAGCAGCTTCCTGGCTCACCACCAGGTCCATTGTCTAAGCGCAGAGGTTGCAGTTTTGCCCTTGCCTAAGTTGACCTGCAGACAATTTAGGTTCTTACTCTCCTCCATAGTTGGTTCTACTCTTTAGAAACTCCAACTCCTTCTTATACACAGGACACTGGCCATTTAGGGCTGAATGCGCAGTGTTGTGTTTGGTATTCTTGTCCCTATTACTCAGGGCACAGTTTCTGCAAGTTTTGAGATCACTCTTACAATCCTTGTAGCTGTGATCCTCTGAGCATAGGGAACAATACCTCCTACTTTCAATGCACCCACCTTCTATGTGCCCAATCTTCATGCACTTAAAGCATCTTTTAAGATACACATGCTCTCTGACACCAACCACTGAGTAGCCCAAATTGAGCTTCTTCTTCGACTTCCACGAATTAAGCAGGGCTGGAGGCCCCTCCAGCACCCAGTTAACACCACCCTTTCTGTTCCTCAGGGAGAACTTTGGGACAATATCTGTCTCCTTGCAGGAGAGCTTATTGTTGCTTATAAGCTTAGCAGCAATTTCTTCCTTTACGATGTCCTCGTCAACACCGTAAAGGATAACCCTAGGGTTATTGAGCTTTGGAGCTATCACATTGACTTTGTCTGCCAAAGCAGCACAGTCGCTGATTCCCTTCATCAGCTTCTCCATATCTTTAGCGGTTTTAACCTGTACCACCAGACCCTCGTTCCTACAGGATCGGACACTCTGAACACTTATTTGCAGTTTGGAGGGATCCACCTCCTTCTCTAGCCTCTTCTTGAGAGAGCTAGAAGTCTCATATTGCTCTGTGGGATAGAGCAACACCACATTTTCCCCCCTAGGCGGGACCTTTGGTCCCCCTTTCTTAGCGGTGGACTTTTTCCTGCCCTTGGGAACTTCAGGAACCTTTGAGCTTGCGTTACTGGCTGCAACATTAGCGAAGCTCATTTTCTGCGTTCTGAGATCTTTCACAGTCTCATTAAGTTAATCAAAAGCGCCCTGCACCCTAGCAAGTTCCAGGTGACTGGCGTATACCATGGTCTCCACCGCTTTGAAGATCGTCCTGATCTTCTGTGCAACTGCACTTGCACTTTGTTATCCTTGTTGCAAAGGATTCTATCTAGGGCGAGGAATTCCCTAGCGAAAGTAGCTTCGACACTCTCCTTAACCACCTCTTCTACCTCTGGAAAGTCATTTCGAGGTCGCTTGGACCTCTGGAAGACAGCGTCTTCCAAATCGGAAATTTCTTGAAACTCGAGGAATCCAGTTTCAAGATAGTTGTTTTCGGTAGCTATAAAGAAAAACAAAAAATTTCATCAACCCCACTCACCGCCCACCACGGAGCCCAACATGGGTATCTTGCAAGCCAGATAAGTGATATGAGAGAGATAGCCCAGCCACGGATTACTAGCAGTATCACGATGCCCAGTTAGTCCTTCCTACCGGGAAGGAGCCGATTGATCTTGGACTTCTTCAAGCAATTTACAACTATCAGTGCAACTCAATACTTAGATCCGAGTTTTTTTTAGAATCACAAAGTGCTTTCAATTACAAGGATGTACTGAAAATGCACCAGAGTTGCCATACAAGGTGGTCGAGTATACTAAAAGGGATTAACTACTTCAGAAATCGTTGGATGCCGTATTATTAGGTTTAGACAATATTATTGAAAATGGTAAATCGGAAGGGTCGGCGGAGTGTAGAGGGTACATTTCTCAGTTAGAAAACTTTCAAAACTTGGTACTGTTAATTGCTTTAGACGAGGTTTTAGGAACAACAAATGGTCTTTCGGAATATTTACCAAACTCCAAATTGGCATATTCACGAGCCGTTGCTTTGTGCAAAGCTACAGTTAGTGAACTTAGAGAAATGAGAACTGATACTAAATTTACTGAAATATGGGACGAAGCTTCCAAGCTTGCCAAAACAGTAAATGTTTTAATACCAGATCCAAAGAGTGAATTTGGTCCAAGGAAAAGGGTAGTTAGTAAGAAATTGAAAGAGTTCATAAATTACGATAGCTTAGGAAACAGGGAAAATGAAAACATGAACGTGAGCCAGAAATTAAAAGGTACATATTTCGAGATTTTGGATAAATTTAGCGCAGAAGTGAATAGAAGGTTGACCGATAACTCGTCTGTATTAAATTTTTTATTGGCCTCTGATCCTCAGTGTTCAATTTCTAAACGAGGCTGATTTTATAAATTTATGTAATATTTTTGAGAGATTTCAGTTCAATACTACAAGTTGATAAATGTAACAATAACATATAAGCCCTCATCCAGTTTTTTGAGAATTGTCTCGTAGAGATTAAGGGCCCGGTGCAGAGACGTTTTTTCACTCTCGTAACTTTACAATCCTCGTAAATTTACGAGGAAGTGGGCGTGGCCAAAGAACTTACGATTTTTTTCGCGAAAATGGTGTGCAGAGACAATAGGCTCGTAACTTTACGAGTGACTTTCGCTCGTAAAGTTACGAGTGCTCTGGAGGTCTCGTAAAGACGTAAACGACGCGAAATATTGATAACAAAAATGGCGGAGTTTGTCACTCTGCTCGCGATGCGAAGAGTTGAGGAAATTAATCGAGGAATAAACGTTGTTGAACCAGTTGGAAATGAGTGTATTTATCACGAGAGACCAGGGGGCCTATTCTTGTCTCGGTTACGACATAATGATTCCACCTTATCACTTCGCCATACCGACATTCGAGATAACGACATTCGCTTGGAACCTTATTCTTGTCCCCCTGTCGCTATCAGAAATGTCGTAAAAACGAAAATACCGCCAGGCGAGTTGTGACGTCAACATCCGGTGACGTGCCCCTCTAATCGTCCAATACGAATCGCACTTATTTATTTCTGTCGGCTGCTGTAATATTTTTGCGTTTGTTTACGTTTTCGCAGTTGTCATTTTTGTTCTTCTTTGGTAGTTTTTTTTAAAATAACATTGAGTCGCGCCACAAAATTCTGCGGAAATCTAAAGGTTTTAATTTTAGAATACATGGAGGCTAATGAACGTTTCGTTAGCCGTAAGTTTGATGCAAACTGTACAAACGAGGCGTACAGTACACCGCGATGTGCATTAGTCTTGTCCAAAGGCTTAATGCTTGTGGTGGACCGTACTGGAGGTGCAGTAATTTTTTTGGAATAGAAATACTGTTACTTCTATTACTTATGCATAAATGTTCCAGAGTTTGGCTGACTGGAACTTCCCAAACTAGAACTAAGACAACTGAGGAAGGTCGAGCAAATGTTGGGCAGCTCTCGTTTATTGAGCGGCCTAGGGGGTACATTTGGCCACTACGAAGTACCAGAAGCTGGTTTTGGGGTAAGTATTCTTTCATGAATACATTTCATGCTAACATTTCTTGATTTTAACAACAGATAATTGAAGAAAATGGATGCGGCATTGGCTACTTTAGATCAACGTCCCGCAGCTTCTTCAACAATGGCTCCTCCATATTCAGTCACTATCGCCCATTCTTCTCCCACTGGCTCCCATTCCTGCAGATCTCCAAGATTTAATCATAGTTTACCAGTAGCGTCTGTGAGTTCTAACGATGAATATAAAGCCCCAGGAATGGAAGGTGTAGCTCCGTCTAGTGGAACTTTTGCACCTCTTCTTTTCAAAGAGAGACCTGGTTGCGGTAACCATTTCCAGTTACTCTGATTTGCTTTGCCGGAAGTTTCTAGCTCGGCCAAAACACGCGGCCAATAATATCAATCCTTCCATTCCTGGGGCTTTATATTCTTTGGTTCTAATCACTCCCAAGGTAAAAATATTTCTCCAGCTGCACGAGGTAAGTAGAAAATCATTTACTTTAAAAATATTTAAAATTTGGAAAAGATAATTTGGCTTAAACCGTTTAAAGGTCGCAACCAACAAAGGCAACAGGGTCATATGCGAGGGCTCAACAATTTCTTGAGAAAATAAATTCAAATCTTGATAAGCAAACTAAGATAATGGAAGATCAGTTGGAAACTTGGTGCCATATAGCTAGTTCTCAAAGGAGAATTTGTATTGTAAAAACTATTTGAGTTTCATATGCTTAGTTTTAAAACAAAGTAAGTGAAAAATTCAAATTTTTTATTTTGAAGAATCTTTTACAATTTCACTAATAAAGTTTTGAAAAGAAAAATAGTTGTTTTTCTGTTACCTATACACCCTCATACCTACCTTTATATTGAGAAGTTAATACTCAAAACTTACCTTAGGAATGATCTCTAGAGTTCTTGGTTGCTAGGTAACTTTTTTCAAAGATATCTTGAAACCATTGATGCCTTGTATATGTGGGCATCATGAGTACGCCCAGGAAACTTGGCTTTGACATTCAAAATTACCAAATCACAATCGCAAAGCTATAAAAACTATGTAAATTTTTGAATGTACATGTATATTATTTATATATAAAAATAAAGCTTACCAATTGCACGTTTAAGGAATGGTTTTCTTTCCTGTTAATGTACAAATGTTCACGATAATTTGAATCTTGTGAATTTGGAGCAACATTTGCAATGTGCGTACAATCTATTGCAGCAATGGCCCCCGGGAAATCTGGTCTTCTCCATAAATCTATACGCATTGTTAAATTAATATTTATCTGCTATGAGAAGATTTGATAATTACCTCAACTTTGTGGCTTCCCTTTACTCAGTGGAAATTTTATCCATTTTGGCATTAAAATGCTATTTATTGCATCGGTTTCTTGATGCAGACAGCGACTGACCGTGGCCTGACTGACATCAAGAAACAAATCTTTGCCAACTAGCTGCTTTCTGGTAAGCACAAAATCGAACAGCCACTAACGCCTAATGAACCATATAATTATTAAAACGCTAATAATTACGAACTTTAATTCTTAAATTCATGGCTCACCTTTGAATCTACAGGGAGATCCGTAACTCTTACGTTAGACGCGTTTGACTCTAACGTCGCTTTTAGATGCTCACAAATCTCTATTACTAAATACTTATCTAGGTGAAATAAACTTCTAAACTAATTTTCCGAAAGTTCAAAAGCTTTTGATCTATCTCTTAGAACTCTCTCCCACCCAAAACTCTTCGTTTCTTCCATTTCTGACAGACGCCAAAACTCAAAACATGCGAGCTGTAAAGCAGCCATTTTGAAAATACCGCGATTCGAAGCGAAAAATGACGTCATAACGACAAAGAAACGCGATTCCGACATCCCCAGCCCTGTCGTTATAATTCGCTGGCGATACGGCGATGTCGAAGTGAGTTTTGGAGACAAGAATACGGTTTTCGCCGGTCGATGTCGTTATGGCGATATTTTATCGATTCCGCCATAACGACATGCGTATCGCCAAGACAAGAATAGGCCCCCAGCTGGTAGGAATATATTTTTTATCACTATGTAATTTTTTTTTACTACTATTATGTGCTTTAACACCGGTTATATGACAAACACTTCTGTTAACTCTTTGTACAACCTTTTGGAATACATATTTTAATCCTACTCTTTCATACTTAAAACTGATATTTATCTAGGCTTAGATTTTGAGTAGTAAATGAGTAAGAAAAGCGATTGGGCAAAGTTTGAAGAAAATATCTGGGAAGGAAGATACCTCACCCCTTTCGTGAGCTAGGGGTGCAAAACAAAACCAGAGAAAATTTGTGGTATAGGGTCAGTTTTTAGGAGATGTACCATCGGAGGATAAAAAATTTGCATAGGGAAAATAACCGAGTGTAAAACATTGTAAAATAATTTGGTCTTTTAACATTTTCCTACCTTTTGTTGCTCTTTAATGCTCATATGTTGCCACTTCTAATCATTGTTATTTTCTATAGATACTTATTTGCTTCAATTTTTACGTGACTGGAAGTATACAGTGGGTGACGGCCACATGGGCGAGAGATACACAGTATCAAGGATCATGGAGTGATTAAGGAGGCAATTTGCTGTATGCCCCAGATTTAAGGTTTGAAAATTTGTATTCGCTTGTGTCATCTTGTACAATTTCTACCTTGACAAGGGTGTGGAAATGCCCGAGGCAATGGTAGAAGAACGAGATGGCACAAGCGAACAGGATCCCCCATGTCAACTCACTAATGCTCAATTACATGCTCGGGCTAATCAAATTTTAAATCAATTGGTGGAAAACTTGAATGGACAAAGAAATTTACATCAAGAATAATTTCAGTTTTCTACGATATGATTTGATTTTTAAAATTAAAACCGCCCTCTCCCATTATTAAATTTAATTTGGGGACATACTTGTAGAACAAATTTTCTTATAATGTAATCACGTGGTCAAGGATTCTAATTTTGGAACTAAAAACTCTAGTTTCTCTAATAACTCCAATGATTTTGTTCTCTTGTGATATTATTCTTTGTTATTTATTACTGGTTCAATAATATGTTATTCGTCGATTACTTTCAAATATTTTTTTCAATGTAAATTAATTGCTCTTCGCCAATAAAAAAATATATTAAAAGAAAACATGGTAATTTATTTGAATAATTAAAAATTCAAAAAGGGCGCCTTTTATTTTGCGAAAAAAATCTGGTGGGTAGATGGAGGCTTCTTATTAGAAAACAAACCCAGCTGATCAGAGTAAAAAAAATAACAGCTGTGAAAAATGAAAGAGGTACATAATGAACAATGAGTTTATGGAGTGGTTTACAAAATATAGATGGAAATAATGCATATGAAAGGATGATAATATATTTGAAAACATCAATCTTAGTGCTAAAGATAAGTAATTAATAATTTGCACCAGTTTTATTTTGAAAGATTAGACATATCAATGATTTTTTGTTTTAGGGTTAGGAAGTGGAATTGATGTAACACCAAGGTAAAGATTTTCAACAGGTACTTGAGTGTTGTGAATGCCAATAAGAATTCTATTTGCATTTTCTAAATGATTGGAAAATGCAATGCCAAGTTAAGCATCTTGTGACCGTTTGGCTACCATTTCGGAAAGTATTGAACCCAAAATTGCATTTAACCTTTCTTGATAATTCACAACTGACTGAGCTGTTTTTTCTAAGGTGTTAGCAGCTGTTAAAGAAGGCTTAGGTGCTGGGTGTCTGGTAGTTTGCCTTTTGTGACTTCTTTTTAAACTGTCACGTGAGTTTATCAATATTTTCAAAAGTCTTTATCAACCACATTCCACGGTATAGCCACAATTATTATCATTCAAATTAACTTGAGTTTTGTAGATTTTCCCCTGAATATTTGACCCAAAATTACTTTATAATGTACTTACATTTATCTTAAAAGTCTTTCCCACTAAAATTTAATACCTAATTTAAGTTTTTTTTTAAATTTTCAAATTGTTAAACTGGGTTCACTGGGATAAATTTTCTGTATTTTCTCATTTCCCACTCGGCCTTCTGTAGTGCTGTGGAACGCAAGAACACAGAGAAAATGGAAAAGCTGCTAACGTATGTGAACCAAGCTTTAAACCTGTGAAAATCATGTACTCAGATTGTTCTGGCAAAATGTGAACAACGATATCAGTATCAGATCTGCCTTTGAAACAAGAAACTGAGCCCTATAGGTTTCATTGTAGGCCTAGGTGGAGGAAATGGGTTTTCACTACCCATTGCTCTTGCATCTGTTTATGAGAGTACAAATAAGGTAAAGGACTTGATAGTTTTTACGTGACCTTATTGAAATGTACCAATATCTGCGACCAACTCTTCCATATTTCTAAACTTCTTTTCTCATGCAAGCTCATCAATTTGGGAAGCTAAACAAGATTATGTTTAACCAATGAAACTGTGATTCTACTTCTAAGCCCATTTTACCATGTCTCTTCAGTGAAAAATCTATAGCGTCACCACCCACACTTGCTGGCATATTGAGGGGAGTAACCCGAAATAGTCCAGAGTTAGGAGTGCCAATGAGTCGTGCTACACTGAAATATTTTCACTTGTTACAATGGAGGATTTTCTAGCTTTTCATTAAAATTTAATTAGACTATTGTGGTTTCATTTCAAAACACTAGCTTTGCACAAACAACCAACCTGGTGCCTGACTTGTGAACTATCAACTCCTCTAATCCCGTGCAACGCAGCTTAACTTATTAAACGGCAAACGGACACCTCCTTTTTTTAACAGTGCTTTTGTAATCAGTCCACTTAGCTCTTATTTTTACTGTCGCTCTTATGAGGCCCATACCCATATATACAGGCAATTTCGTGGCCAATTTCTGCCCAGGCCTTCTCCACATCTTCACTACTTTTGTAGGTTTTCAATAAATCAGGCCTAGCTTCCAAACAATTAATAATTGCTAGAAGTTCTCTTGTACTAAAGTTTGGTTGTCTCTCTTCACCTGGTTTCATTTTCCACATATTCTTTCTCAAAAAAATACTTTCAGCTAACTTGTTTTCTTAAAATGTGTAAAATCACAAAAAATAAGTAACTTTTAAAATAGAGTTGAGCCTTCAAACAAATGTTTAAATTTTTGCGTCAAAATAACGCTTTCTCATTGGTCAATAAGTGGGCGGAGCCTAAACAAAAACCGATTCCCAAATACCAGACTCGTCATTTACGAGAGCCCGAAAAATTGTCTCTGCACCGCGATTTCGATTTACAAAATCGTAACTTTACGACATCGTAAATCCGCTCTCGTAACTTTACAATCCTCGTAAAGTTACGATAATTTTTAAATCGTCTCTGCACCGGGCCCTAAAGATCCAGGTTATGGTCGAGTAACCTGGGCGAAAACCTGATTGGAGCTGATATAGATGACCATCCATTTGTATTTAAGTAATGATAAGTTTGTGCGTACACAGCTTTTTCACACATCATTGATAGAGCCTGTAAGACAGTTAAGGGTCTATAATTGTTTGGGTCTGTAGGGTCACCATCCTTAAATGCTGCTTGTGCGTGATCAAGTAACAGGTGGCCGGGTTACAATGCGTAGGAGGGTGGTGGCAAGCCCTTCATGCCACGCGAGCCAACGGCTCCCTACACTAACTATTACCGTTAACCTCGGCAAGTTTTTATGGGAAGGGGAAACCGAAGATATCGGTGGAAAACCCCTTTAACCAGTGGGGAGAGAACTTACAAACTCTACGCAGAAGGAGTGGTTCCGGATTTTCACCCAGTGCCACTAGCTGGGATCAACCCGGCTCCTCTTGCTGCGAGGCTAAAGTGCTAACCACTCAGCCACCCCACCTTTTTCCTTTACCTTTTTTCCAGAGGGTTGGAAAAAATCCAGTTTGGAGGGAGGTGTTGATGATATTTCCTAGGATATGTGAAAGGATTAAGGAGCAAGATTATGTATTAGGGCTGGGGAGATATTATCAGATCCAGAGGCCTTGTTCGGTTTTGTACTATAGAGTAGTTTCAATATTTGGTTTTCACTGACACGGGCAAAGTTATTAAAAGATGTATCCGTGTCGGTTGGGGGGGCGGGGGGGGGGTGATCGGGGTGTTATTTATAAAGTAATCATTCAATATATTCACAATTTCAGCAAGGTCTTCAGTGACCATGCATTGTTCTCCGAAACCAAACAATTGATGTTATTAACATTCTTCTTTTTTATGTATGGCTTTAAGGTATTCCAAATGTTTTTCTGGGCTTTATCATTTTTTATAGATATTCTATTTTTAAAATAGGTATTTTTCGCCAAAAATGGAGAGAGAGACTGATCTTTGTTGCGGGATTATACTTGTCTCTTAGATACATTAGATGTTTGATTTCGGCATTTATCCATGGAGTATTGTTAACACAAACATACTTCTGTCTTAAAGGCGCATGCTTGTCAAGTGCTGATATATTAGCTTTATTAAGTTTTTCTACAGCAGTATTTGCATCTTGAGTTGCAATATAATTCAATTTGTCAATATCAGTCGTAGACAAAAGTCCAGGGGTCCAATGATCGCAAAAACTTTCCGTTGGGCCTAGGCCAAAGACTATATAAGCTATAGGCCTGCCACCGTGCCACCTAGGAACAACAAACACAGCACCCCACACAAGAAGAACGCAACCCGTCAAAAGCCGTGAATTTTCTTGTGTACAGTTTTCATTGGTTAGACGCTTTAGCGCCTGCTGCCGTCGGAAGGGGAAATTCGGAAATTGTCTTCCCCTTTCCGTAAAACGTTTAGCGTAAAGGCTCGTCCAATGAAAATTGTACAGAACACGGCCTTAGCGTGTTCAAGGATACTGTATAATACAGTAAAGGTAAAGTTTTGAAAAATAAGACAATTATCAGTGTGATACAGTGTTATTCTTTAGTGTAATGTATTTTTTCTGGGATATAATTACTCTTTCATAAGGTTTTTGTTTATCTACGTTTCTACAAACATAATAATAAACATAATATTACTTACTTTAAATGTGAAATAACCTTTAAATACAAAGGTTAATACTAAGGACCTTCAGTCACTGCTTCTCCCAAAACTGCCATGACTTTGCCTGCTATTTTAAAAGTTAGGCCTATGTCAGGCCTAGGCTTAAATATTTTCAAAGCGAACCTAAACGAAATCTTATTTATCTTCCTCACAATGGTATTTAAATATTCCTTATAATAAGTAAATATGAAAACAAAACTAAAATTTCAAAAAATCTTAACACTATTATTAAATAAAAATTCAAAAACGTTGAAGTGGTTCATGTGAAAAACTCAAGAAAAAACCTATGGGAATAGGCGCTTAAATAGTGCTTCCACTTCCAAAAGATCATTTTACCCAGACATAAACTGAAAAATACCCACTTTTACCCTTTCCAAATTTCAAAAATACCGTTAAAATTTCCACAAGAATCAAACAATAAAATAGCCACTTTTACCCATTTTTAATTTAAAAATACCCATAAAAAACACCGATTTAAAAAAGGTAGTTTAATTATCAGTTCGCCTTGAACCTTCAGCCAATGAGAGGCCGTAGAGTGGTTCCGCCAAGGAGGATAATAATCCTCCTTGGTTCCGTTACTATAGCGGGAGATATGTGACGTCATTCTCTCCGGTGACATTAAATTCTTGGCAGAACCGCTCTTTGAGCTCTGATTGGCTGAGATCTGGCTTCGTCTGCCACGGCGTTTGGGCCATTTTCCAGTTACACGGCAGCATTCTAGTTACCTATGAGATTTCTATGGCTCCAATCGGCAAACCTGACAACCATAGATATAAGAAATGTATATAAAGGTCTAGATAAATTTCGTGGTGTCTAAGCCTAACATAAAATACGGAATTGACACCTAGCAGACACGAGGAAGGCACGTGACCAAGAGCGCGAGCTTTCTTAGCATTTTAGTACTAAGTGCTTGACCTTTCCGCAGGCCGTAGTCTTTAGACACCATCTGTTGGTGACTTTTAGTATAATTTTTAAGCAGGAGACAATGGCTCTCGCGACGATAGCACGAGCTTTCTTACCGATATATAGCGTCTTATAAGGATAGCATGCAGAAATTACGCGTTTCTGCTAGCTGTCACCTCCGTATTCACTCCCTTTGAAATATATTATCTAGACCTTTATATACGTTTCCTCTATCTATGCTGACAACAGAGAAAGAAACTAAAAAGGTCTCGACATAAGCAAAACCAGTTTTCCACTTACGGCCAACTTAGTTACACTTTGTCAAAAAGGGAAATTATATTTCATGGTAGATTATTTTCAAAATTTTTAAATACCCTTAAATTTCCCATGTTCAAAATACCCTCATTTTACCCATTACCCTCAATCTCGAAAAAAAATCCCTCTCGAGGTCAATTTTACGCGAAAAAGGGTAAAATACCCTCAAAGTGGAAGCACTGAATAAAACATCTTCCCAGAAATTGCCAAGAAGTAATATTTCCGACAGCCAGGACTCATAAGTTACTATTTATATAGTGCTTGTTGAAATATTAGAAAGCTGGAAACTTTTCTCGAACATAAGTTACATAACATCGGTTTTTTGCTAAGCCTTAACATGCCAAAAAAGTTACCTGGTTAAAAGGAAACACTTGTTGCATACCTTACTGCAAAAGTAATACGTTAAGTTCTAAAGGAATTAGTTTTCATCTTTTTCCGAAAGATAATTTTATACGAAATGAATTAACTCTGCCTCCATGAGAAGCCTTAAAATTGCCCGGTAATATAAAAATATTCCGTATAATTTTAACTATTTATACCATACGAGGATGATAATAATAATAATATTATCTTCTTATACTTAGTTTTAGTAACATTATATATTTTACCTTAAAATATATTACCGAAAATTAACATTCGTATGTGAGCCGACGCATTTCTTATCTGACGCAAAATTATCATGAGGGCAAAAACGCGTCTCAAATTGGCTTAAATATGGCTAGCCATTTTAACCGTTTAACCGACCGACCGGAAATAGCTCCTTCCCAGATGAATTTAGAGAGGGGAGTAAAAACCGAGTATCTTTTATTGAAGCGTCCATTCTGTGAACTTGGATCGGATGGATCCTGTAAAAATCGTCTGAGCTTCTACTATTTTTAACTGCCATGTTATCGCGCTAGCGGCTTGCCGTAGTCAATGAATAGCCGCTGATTGGCTGAAGCTTAAGCAAAGACTATATAATAATTAGTCGTTGCTACAAAATGTCTTGGCGTCAGGTTCTCCCGTAGACGGGAGCATTCTAGGTAGGAGTATAAGATTTCTATGGCTCTACACCTCCTTTCGAGGAGGAGTAAAAAGTGTAACCTAAGAGCTGTGGAAGAAGCGAACAAAATTCGGGACAGGGTAAATCTTACTCCGAGAACAGGCGAATAAAACGTTTTAGGGTAAAAAGTTTACACTTCTTGTCCTCGGACAAGCAAAAAAAAACCACCTAGTGTTACGGCCGGTCGTATTCCATGGCTACGGCTTTTCTGATTTCATAATGAATTAGAAGGTTGTTGAACGCAGCCAGTCTATATACTTAGTAATCACCGGTGATT
Source organism: Leiobunum rupestre (assembly GCF_980474605.1). NCBI lineage: Eukaryota > Metazoa > Arthropoda > Arachnida > Opiliones > Sclerosomatidae > Leiobunum > Leiobunum rupestre. The sequence continues at coordinate 62,275,641 of NC_143387.1, forward strand.
GGCTGCTTTAAAAATTTATTTTTCCACGGAAATGGGTGGAAATATCAACCAAGTCGTGTCACAAATTTAAGCGCTTACGTAAACTTTAATTTGTCGATATTTCGCTAAATTTTTAATTTTTCGCAGTGTAAATTAGTTTATTTCACTTATACTCAATAGAAATATAAATAATCGTAACGAAATGGCTACAAGCAAATCTGAAAAAGATAAACAACGACTTGTTCAAGAAAAGTGTCAAGTAATTTTAGGCCAATTACTACGGGAAGAAGATAATAAATACTGTGTCGATTGTGACGCAAAAGGTTAGATTATTTCCTTTTAAATGAATATTAATAGCTTGTAATGGTTTGTAACTCGGAACTTTGATATGTTCATATTTACGGTAAGCCTTGGTCAAGCAAAAGCGGCAGGTAAGGAGGGGGGGAGGGGGAATGGTGGTCCTCCATTGCTTATCTTTGTGATCTTCCCTTTCTTATATTAAAATTAATTAACTTAAAATCCGCTTTATTGTTAAATTTGAAGGTCCTAGATGGGCATCCTGGAATCTTGGAATATTTTTATGCATTCGGTGTGCGGGAATTCACCGAAATTTAGGAGTACATATTTCCAAGGTTAAATCTGTAAACTTAGATGTTTGGACTGCTGAGCAAGTTGGAGTAAGTAGAAATTTTAAAACAATTTGTTTTTCAATTTTTTTTGTTAATTAACCATGTATATGATTTTAGTGCTTACAACAAATGGGAAATAGTAAAGCCAGGGCAGTTTATGAAGCTAATCTTCCAGATAACTTTAGAAGACCCCAAACTGATTCTTCTCTCGAAGCATTTGTGAGAGCAAAATATGAACAGAAAAAATATATCGCTAAAGAATGGATTCCACCTACTAGCCCAAAACCGGCGGTACTTCTGATTTTTACTTTTAAATAATATGACTGCTTGGCTTGGTTATTAAAGTTAACAAATTCCCATAATAGTTTGATATAGAAGAAGAGCATAGAAAAGAAAGAGAAAAGAAACGAACTCGGAATAAAAATCTGCCAAATGTTGAGTTGCCTGTAAGGAAATGTTTTCCACACTTGCACTACTTTTTAATAGTTTCTTTTCCTTCAAAAAAAAATATTAAAATTTAGCCTGCTCAGCAAACTGCGGCATTGCCACGTCCTCATGGTGGATCTGGAGGTGCACCACCTAGTAACAGCGGTAGTGCTAATGTTTCACCAGCATCAATAGGAAAAAGAGATCATTCTGCTCAAGGGAAAAATGACACAAGTGGTAGTTCATGTGCCGATCTTTTGGGATTAGGTTAAATTAATTTCACTGTTTCTTGGTTTACCTGGTAAGATTAAGTTTTGTTCTAATAGCACATATTTATAGATATGAATGGAGATCATAGTGCTAAAGCCACTAATGATGACCCATTTGACGTTTTCATGAGTGCACAACCTGTGACGCAAAGTTTCGCTACCAGTCCAAATAGTTCAGTCGAATCAAAACCTTCAGGGACCAATAATGAACTCAACGAAATAAGTTCTGAAGCTGCAAAAAAATCTGTTCTCAGCAAAGAATCAATTCTTTCTCTGTACGGAAATGGATCCACTCAACCATCTTTACCTCCTCAACCTACTTTTGGAGTTCCAGGTGGTGTTTACGTAAATCCCAATTCAATGTACTGCCAACCGGGAGTGGCCCCTGTTGGCTGGCCTCAAGCCGGAGTCCCTCCCACCAATATTGTTCCTCAAGAAGGAGCTATGATGCAAGGAATGCAGGCTCAGGCTATAAATCAGGTTTTATAATTAATTCGTTAAATTAAATTTACACAAAGCACTCCAGCTTTGTTTTTAGCTTGATAAGTATTTTATTTTCATTGTTTCTTGGCTTTGGGTGTGCTTATCTTGGGTGTTTTAACTTTTTTCACCAGCAGTTAACAAACGCTAGTGTCTCTAACCCTTTCTTAACAATGGGTATGCAAGGGGGTCGCCAGCAAGCGGTCACTCAGCCGCAAATGCACCTTCACCAACAGCCACAAGTGCCGCAATTTACTAATCTAATAGCCACAGACCCTAATCAGTGTAATGTGATGACGAATTCTTTACAGTTTCCCCAGATGGCGAATGTTAACCTCGCGCAGGTTAGCAATATTAATACTTAAATTACCCATTTGTTTAAGCAAGTTGAACTTCTAGCGACCTTTTATCTATAAAACCCATTATTAATAGTTTTCACTATTATAGGTTCAGCAGCAGATGGCTGCTTTTCAAATAAGTGGAGTAGGAATGGCCCCTAATCCTCAATGGGGTGTTACTGTTCCTTCTGGCGTGCCTAATCCTGGAATTGTCAATTTGCCTACTAGTGGGCAAGTAGTGCCTGGTTGGGGTATGCGACCCACGCAAGGACATACATTATCAACCAATCTATGGCAGTAAAATTCATTGCTAATAACTAGGTGAGTTTTGAAACCCTTAAAGGTAAAATGCAAAAATGCTGAAAACCTTTTTTTGTAGAAGATTCTATTTTCGTTTTTGATGCTTAAGGTTCAATAATACCTGGTACCTTTAACTCTAATACCCAGTGTAAGAAGACTCCAAGCCACCCCAAACTCTCACCCCCCCCCCCTTCTTAAAAAATATCCTTAATTTGTATGTGTACTTGTATTATAATCATAAATAAGTCTTTGTACATAAGAATACAATAGTCAGTACAAAAGTTGTTGATAATTGTTTTGGTCAGTTTTACATATTTGTATATAGTTATCTGGAGTATGTGATTATTTTCCATTAAGGGGGTGCTGTTTTCTTTGGTTTATTAATATTTTGGAAGTTAGTAACATTACTTTCTCAAGTTTCAATTATTTAAAAAAAAATTATTGCTGTACATGTATTATAATTTGTGATAGCATTGCACTGTTTTTTCACTTTGTTAAATGTACTAAATTGATTATAGAAACAACCATTCGTTTTTAATAGATTATATACACCTTTAAAAAGAAACTGGACCATATTTCAAAGACACGTTATTTTATTGCAAAGTGTTTTATCATAACGAAGATGTTTTATCATAGTTATGTAAGCGTAATATCTTTATCAATTTAAGAATATCCTAATAATAGTAGGACCTAAAAGAAATCAATTTCTCCTCCGTTTCAAAGTTGATATGTTTGGGCTGTTTCCTTTTGCGTCTGTATTACGGCTTGGCCTTTTTCTTTTAGCTGTTTCTTCTTGCTTCTTAGATTTGGTCACAGAACCTGAAATAAAATTTTTTAGTGGTCTAAAAACTATAACAAATAACAGGGCTTATTGGAAAGATCTTAACTCAAAGGCATATCGTCTGACGAACTGTCGTTATTATTTCTAGATTTAGAAGATTCTCTGCTGGATCTGGATGATTCTTTGTTAGATTTAGAACTAGAGTCTATTCTTTCACCCCGTAAAGTTGCGCCCTTTTCTTTAACTTGAGATTTTGAATTTGATTGGACATCACTTTTATGAGTTTTAGGGGTACTAGGTTCTGTTTTCCTGGATTCAATTTTTACACTTCTAACTGACAATGATGAGTCCTTCAAAGTTTTGGACAAAGAAATTTCTTGTTTAACACTTTTGTTGGAGTGAAGAGACTCTTTATGAATTGATTTGGCACTTTGTGGCACTCTAGTTGACGTAGCCTCAACTCTTGCACTGCTTTTATTAGGGTTAGTTATGTTTGAATCCAATTTGGTTTTAGGATTTGGGGTTTCGCTTTTAAAAGACTTAGGAGTGTTTAATAGATCGCCCACTTTGCCTTTGAGGTTGTAACTCTCTTTTCCAGTTTTACTCTTCATTTCTTGATTGGTACTCTCAGTTTTCATAGATTTACTTTCAGACTTTAGAATTACATTGGTTTTTGGTGTTGTAACAATTGGGTCTATGGATTCATTTCCTTGTTTTTGAAGCAGCAATGAACCAAAATCAGTATTAGGCAAAGAGAAATCCATTTCTTCATTAGGGAATGGAATTATTTCTGATTCGTGCTAATCAAAAAGTCACTTTAGTTGCGTTGTACAATATACTCTATTATTGGCCTAGCAAAATACCTACCAAGGCAGCCATATCATACATGGTGTCTAATTTCTCCCATATTATTTGAGATGATATCTCTTTGTTCAATGAATTTGACAGTTTTTCGTGAATACAGGCCATTTGAAAATAACGATTAACTCCTAAAAAAAATATTATTTGCACTTTGAAAAGGTTTTCAATGTGGTGATGCTATCAAGATAATCATGCTACGGGACCAAGGCTGGAGGTTATCATTATAGGCATAATGCCAATATTTGTATGATATTAAATGTGATTGGATATTAAATGTGATTGAATATTAATTTTACTATTTACCAACGGGTTTATGCCCAGTCATGGCTTGAAATAGTTGAACTTCATTTTCCACACTCCAATCAAGCCCCATATCTTCAGAAGAATTACCCGGTCTATCATCCTTGACGGCCATGATTAAATTAATTTTAGCTTTCTTTTGATTGGACGAGCTAATCTCTAGAAACGCGTCGATTGGTGACAAACTTTTAAGCAGACAGCATGTTTTCATTCATGGGAATTGTTTTTCAGTAACAGCGTCATTTGAAGTGTTCAATTTTTCATAAATGAAATTTCCTGAAATTACTAATAATCACTAGCTAATATTCACGGAGCTTAGACCACAATATGCCCGAGCTCGCCAAACTAAAAATTTTTTTACAATAAAGTGCGATTAAAATGGCCATCAAAAATGCAGATAACAGCCGCGATACTGAAAAGTCTAGTGGTGGTACTGTACCTTTGATCGAATTTCGGCGTTCCAGTGACACTCAAAGGCTTAACGATGTGAAATATCAAAATCCAACAAGGATCTTGTCTAATAAATGTGACTGTCAATATTTCCTTAAATTCATGAGGCGTAATTACTGCCTAATAATGCCGTTCGTGTCAATGATAATTTATGTATATGACGTCTTTAGTGATTTTTACACAGCCATTCTCTATTTTATGTCTTATAACTATTGGTATTTTGGGTTAACGTTAACTTTTATTTTTGTTCCCCATTTCATTATTGTTGCTCATGATCTTAATTGGTATGTAACTGATCACAGAAAAGGAAATATTTTGCCCAAATGGAAAAGAATTGTCGTTGGAATTTTGATAGGTCTTCACATAGCCCCTATATTAAGGTATAAAAACATGAAAAGCCAATAGTAACGATAACTGAAGAAGATTCTAATACATTCAATTCTTTATTTAGGTACTTTTATCTTTTTCAACATGAAATCAAGATTAGACACAAAAGGCGGGACCAAGATGAATTGGATAAAGAGGATAGGGAGCACAACGCCAAGAAAGATTATGATTCTTCATTTCTCAAACTTTTAGAAAGTTATTTTGAAAGTGCACCCCAGTTAGTCATCCAAATATGTATCGTCTTACAAATCTTTGAGACACTATCGCCCTTTAGGGGTAAGATATCTTTTTATTATTTACTTTAAATTTGTACGCATGTGGGTGACATTGTAGCATGATTTTTTTGTTTTCCTAATTTTGCACTTAAAGCATGTCTTCAAGTGATTTCCATCATTGCCTCGTTGCTGTCTTTGTCGCTCTCCATGGTTTTCTTACAACAATTCAAACAAGAAAATCTTAGAGGAGAAAATTTTAGCATTCTTGAGAAAATCCTGAGAGCTTTTAACCAGCTCTTGCTTGTTACTTCCCGTATAGTAGCCATGAGTCTATTGGCAACTGTTTGCCCTTATAGACTTGTGGGAATAATAGTTGCACATTGGGTTTTGATGGTTTTCCTCATTTTCCAATTGGGGTTAGCAGTTGGAACTAAAACGTCAATGTAACTAACTTTTTTTGTTTAATTTCCCGCTATTTCAATTCCTTTCTTTCTCCTTACTTATCATTGTTTCCATTTTCTCAGGCTCGTACAACTTGGGGAATATGCTGAATTGGCTGTTATTTTAATATTCAGTTTCATCAGCATTAAAAAAGGAAATAACATTAGAAATGGAATATTTTATTATCTTGTTGTACTTTGTGAAAATATCATCATGATGGTTTGGTGGAGTTACAATTGTGACAAAGGACTGTGGTATTTTTTACCAGGGATAGTTATTCACTGCACTTTTTTTTCTAGTGGAATTTTAATGAACGTAAGTTTTACACATTTTATTTGTATTTAAGAAATGGAATTTTAACAAGTATTTTTAGGTTATTTTAAATGGCTATTATGAAGTTCGCAAATGGGTTGGACTTGTACGAGATCAAGCTGAAAAAGCGTAAAAAATAATGTATCAAGTTGATCAGTAATATAGTATTTTTTTACCATTTTGACTTGTGATATTTCCTTAATCTCATCTTATCAGCAAAGTATGTTAATATGATAAGATATTGGTATAATACATATATATCTTCAACATACAAAATTTGCGCAATGTCAGAAGGGGTTTTTTTTAATTACAAGATGGATGGTATAGTACCCGCAGAAGAGAGTTTCGAAATTTCTGTTTTAAATGAACCCAACCTTGACCAAAATTCTAATGAAAATGAAGAGCTATTTACCCAATCTCCAAATAGTTTTCACGAAGTTACTTTGGACGAAGTTAATATAGCCACTTTACTAGCCACTAAGATGTCATTTCTAAGTGGTTTAGTTTTGTTTGGCTCTGCCTTGTTATTAGCGTATGATATTGTTAATGACATTCTTGTTGTACTTTCTCGTTATCGTTTGTACAAACAAGATCGTGATTTAAACTGGCCATATTGTTGGACAATAACTATGATTGCTTTTGGTGCACTTCTGAAGACTACAGTTAGCTTTTTCTTATGTTTATATTACGACAAAGAAACTGGAGAAAAAATATCAAAGCTTAGGTGGTTCTGTAGAATTATAATACATATACTGTTGATTGCTCCAATTTTCAGGTAATTTTTGTAGTTCTTGAACTTTTTATCGCTAGAAATATCTTTCATAATTTCAGAAATATTTTTAGGTTTTTAGAAGCGTTTTATTATGGCATTAAATATAACTCCACTGTAAATTCTATTGTTAAATTGTCCAACATCAACAAATTTGAACCCAGAGATCCCAAAGCAACACTGGAAAATAAATTTTTAATTCTTTATAAACGGCAAGATGGTAATAATGAAAACAAACCTTACATTCTTGTGAAAAACAAAGACTTGCGAAAAGCTTTAACTTCTCACAAACTGGAATCACTAGCTGCATCTTACTTATATGTTCTGGAAACTTATATCGAAACTGCACCTCAATTAATACTACAAATATGTATTCTGATAAAATTTACCCATAAAATGGAAGTAAATATCGTGTTATTTAAGGAAATAGTTGTGGCAGTAGCATCTGTTGCATCTGTAGCTTGGTCATTAGCTTCTCATTTTAGAACGGAAAAGGAAACTAATATATTATACAAACAAATGAGTTGGCTACGTTCCATATCATGGGCGCTTTTCCAATTTTTCTTCATTGCTAGTCGCGTTCTTTCGTTAAGTTTATTTGCTAGTGTCTTTCCCATGTGGGTAGTACCATTTTGTGGGCTCCATTGGATTTTTATGATGATTTTTATTTCATTGGCTTTTTTTAAAAACTCCAAGAGTCGACCATACAAGCACGCAATAATTGCTCTTTTGAGTTTGGTTTATATATTTAACTTTGTTAATGTAAATTTGGAAGAACGCCAGAAAGGCTGCGTACGAATTTACAGTTACCACTTTATATTGTTTATTGAGAATGTGCTATTAGTGTCTTTGTGGTATATATTTTGTGGACAACCAGCCCTTTACTATTTACCCCTGTTGATAACACATTATGTTACTTTTGCTTTGGGAATTTTGTTAATGGTAGTTTTTTTCGTCAGTGCAAAATTTGTGGATAGATTAAAAAACATTGGCCATGTATTTTAGAAACATTGATATAAAAGATGTAATGTACATTAAAATTACACAAAGTTAAAATTACATGTTCAGTAAAAGGTAAATATTGTCAAGAAAAAAATGTGAAGAAAGTTAAGAATTAATTTCTTGCAATGGTGAGAGGAGTAAAAATTTGGATCTTCTATTCTGCTTTCCTATCTGAGA
>NC_143387.1:63188756-63313586 GCF_980474605.1 Leiobunum rupestre
AACACGAAGAGGGTTCAACGAGTAGTTAAAGCACGAGGTTAGTAAATTTTAGGCTATAAAAGGTTGCCTCGATACGCTGTGGTTGCTAAGGGCTAAGGTTGGTAACTTCGTTGCTAACGAACATCGAGACGTCACTGAGATGAGATCCTATTGAAAATCAATGGGATCTTATCTGGGTGACGTCAGCAACAGACGAATTTTGGAGGCAATCCAAAAATTATTTCAAACCGTTTCTCGATCGAGACCCCGTTGGTTGAAGCACTCGTTAACTAGCTTTCATAATAAACCAGGGTACACGCAGAAGAATAAAAAAGTGGTTGGACGATACTACAGCAATGCCAGCGTTCTTCAAGATAGCCTGCATGCTATTATTTTCCCGGCAACTGTTCTCAAATACTACCTGGAAAACTAGCCCTTGCTGTCGTATCATCAAATGACTTATGGTGGGGTGGCCGAGTAGTGAGCGCTTTCTACTCGCAGACAGAGGAGCCGGGTTCGATCCCAACTTGTGGCAATAATCAGGTAGGCTAATACCCAAGGCACCGCCTAAGTCATCAAGCGACATTTAAAGCCATTAGTTCAGGTGGCCGGGTAACAATGCGTATGAGGGTGGTGGCAAGCCCTTCATGCCACGCGAGCCAACAGCTCCCTACACTTACTATTACCGTTAACCTCGACAAGTTTTTATGGTGAAAACTCTGAACTATTCCTTCTGCGTTGAATTTGCAATTTCTCTCCCCACTGATAAAAGGGGTTTTCACCCGAGTTCTTTGGTTTGCCCTTTGCATAAAAACTTGTAGAGGTTAACGGTAATAGTGAGTGTAGGGAGCTGTTGGCTCGCGTCGCATGTAGGGCTTGCCACCACCCTCCTACGCATTGTAACCGGTCGCCTGTTTAAAGGCATTATAAGTCGCTAAATGACGAGGGTCCTGATTTACCGCAAATGTTTATTCTTCAGAAATAAGCCCTGAAAAGCATCTTGGGGTTGCTTACCAAACCCACCCAGCCGAACCCATTTTTCAACAAGATTTTTTAGCAACCCGTTTTGATCACACTATGACTGAAATCGGCAAAAAACTAGTGATTTTATAACTATGATTTGTGCTTCAGACTGATTATCAGATAAAATTGGCGTTATCTGACCTGAACAATTTTTTACGATTTACCTGATATCAGATTATCCGTATTTACACGCGGATGTTTTCAGATCAGTCAATAATATGCAAATGGGATAGTTTAAAACAGAAACTTAGTTAATTGTAAACCCACAGATATAAAATGAGCAGATTTCAAATGCCTCACATAGCTATCGATTTTACATATCCTCCGATTCAATTCGAAATTTTCATTTCTTTTAATTTTTATTTCTGCTTTCCACAGATAACTGTTCGGCTAACTGGATCTGGCGAGATGAATTACAACAGATCTTTTTAGATCAGCTACTTGGGATCATGAGTTAGATCCGAGGGGCAGATCACCAAGCCTTAGAGTGGCCTAATAATCATGATTATATGATTAAAAATTTAATTCTGATTGAATCATTTTAATAACGATTTAATCTTTTCAATAATGATTTAATCAATATAATAACGATTTAATCTTTTTAATAACGATTTAATATTTTTAATAACGATTTAATCTTTTTAATAACGATTTAATATTTTTAATAACTATTTAATCTTTTTAATAACGATTTAATATTTTTAATAACGATTTAATCTTTTTAATAACGATTTAATCTTTTTAATAACTATTTAATCTTTTTAATAACGATTTAATCTTTTTAATAACGATTTAATCTAATAAGAATAAAAATAGCTACTTTATTTACACAGTAAAAGTTTAAAAGTACAACATTCAGTACACGGCGACTAGTTTCGCGCTCTGTTCAGAGGCATCGTCTTTTTAATAACGATTTAATCTTTTTAATAACGATTTAATCTTTTTAATAACGATTTAATCTTTTTAATAACGATTTAATCTTTTTAATAACGATTTAATCTTTTTAATAACGATTCAATCTTTTTAATAACGATTTAATCTTTTTAATAACGATTTAATCTTTTTAATAACGATTTAATCTTTTTAATAACGATTTAATCTTTTTAATAACGATTTAATCTTTTCAATCATGATTTAATCAATATTATCGCGATTTATTCAATATGATCACGATTTAATCTTTTCAATCTCGATTTCATATTTCAATTAATTAGTTGTCTAATTTTTAATATCAATGAACTTAATAAAATACTTCGTAAAATACTATATCGAGTAAATATACAATCATTTTAATCACGGTTTAGTCATTTTAATAACGATTTAATCATTTTAATCACGGTTTTATCACTTTAATCACGATTTAATCATTTTAATATTGATTTAATCATTTTAATCGAGATTTATTCATCATTTTAATCAATATTTAATCATTATAATCATTTTAATCGAGATTTAATCATTCTAATCACGATTTAATCATTTCAATCATGATTTAATTCGATTTAATTATTTGAGGGTGACCTAATAATCATGCTAGTGATCTGCGCCTCGTAGATCACTAGGTGAAGCTAATATAATAGATGAAACTGATCTGACTAACTGAATATCTTCAGATCTCTGATAATTGCGACCTGAAGGATCTGATCAGTTGGCCGTTGGAAGCACTACGTGTGATCGTGGCACTATTTTGAACAAACTAGCACCGAAATCATTTTAAATAGCTGATTTTAAAGACAGGTACCGAGCAACCCAACCCTTTAATAAGTACCCTACTCATGAAATAATAATTTGAATTTCAAGGGCGTCTTCTCCAAAATCCACTCCTTGTATTAAACAAAAAAATCGTGCCTATGTGTATTTTTTTGGGTTCCTCGATAAAAAATAATACAAAAAAGCTTAATAAAAGACACCGCTCTTATTTGAATATTCAAAAAGGATCGAGATAAAAAAATGTTGAAAAATCTAAAATCCAGACCCCTCATTTCTGGTGAATCCTGTAACATTGTTAAGCCTCTAATAACTCATAGTCGATTTCGCGCACGTAATCGAACGAGTCAGAAGCGCCACCTATATCCCGCTGTAAGCCCCGCGAGCGCATTTTCGAGCCTGTCCAGACCACCCTTGAATTAACAGGAGGAAGATCCTTCATCAATTCCTTTTTCTTTCCTCGAAGATATTTTTTTTATTTCGCGAGCGTTTAAGAGTTAAGACGTCAATGTTCCAATTATAATTTGAAGAGCGGCAAATAATAGAAGTTCTTCTTCTTTTTCGTAATCATTCGATTTTTTTAAAAAGTTTTAAAACCCACAATGTCAGGAATTCCAACGACGAATTCAATGCGGTTTGGGGGTCGCGGTTTCACCAAATGGATAACTAGAAACGGCTGATAATCCTGGAGGCGGGCACACTGCGTTCGGTCGTGTCCTGTGGCTACTCTTACCCCACCCGGAGATGAGTCGAAATTAGAACTGTCCTATTGCAATTATTATATAAAACCCAAATGAGATCATTTACATAAATTCTCAGCAAACGTCTAATTAAAAATAAATATCTCCGGATTCAGGAGGGTTTTTTTGAGTAAATATTTTATTAAGATTCCGTTATTGATGTCTGGTCGGTGGGTTTTAATGGCATTACATACCTTACCATCTAATACCAAGTAATAATGAACGGAGTTATAACTAAATTTTGTAAATATTAATAATAAAACCCGTATTAATATTCTTAACTTAAAAATTTATACTTCAAACAACAATTTTTTTAATTATTTCGTTTAGATAAAAATAAAAAAATTACTATTTATATTTAATTACTGTTTAAGTAATTTCAATAATGATATTTGCATCGTTACCTGGAACTTGGTAACAAAGTACGCAGTGCCCTTTAAAACCTACTGTCAATTTGAGTGGAACACGGAATTAAAAATGTAAATTAACATAGCCCCGAAAAGAAAACGCTAAGAGCGAAGTTAGATCTGGTGTTTTTGAGATCGTATTTTAATTGAAGTCTCGAAGCGATGTAGAGAATCGTCGGTGATAATGTTGATTAAAGGAAGTGAATTCCAACGTCGACTTTGGATGATTATTTTATTTAACATTAATTAGAGAGTGGGAAGTTAATTACAATCGGGGATTCGTTAATCCATTCTTTATTAAAATTTTTGGGCGTAATGATAACGATCGTCTTTATAAATTGAATATTTATAATGTATTCTTTCGTGTAAATTACCCCAAATAGACGAAAACGCCTGTAGAAGTGTTCTACTGGCCATACGTTGGTGTTCAGGGAGAAGATACCCACCAGGAAAAAAAGCCGTAATTTTTTTACCACTACCAAAACAATCAAATTTATTAAAATATAAGATACTATATTTTAAATATAAATTTAAAATAATTACCATCTATTATTATTTTTAATGTATTCTTTGAAAAAAATAACGCAAATAGACGAAAACGCCTGTAGAAGTGTTATACTGGCAATACCTTGCTGTTAAGGGAGAAGAGAGCCACCAGGAAAAATACGTAATTTTTCACCTCTACTACCAAATTTGTAAATTAAAAGATAACCATTTTGAAGGCCGAGTCATTATTTTGATACCGTTTTGATCTATTTGATAGTCAGTAAAATAATAGATTATTATTATATTATTATTATTATTAATATAATAAAGAGTAAGCTCCTTCCCACGAAACCAAATCAAATCAGCCCGGTATCTTATTGGTTCCTTAAACTGACGTGCTCTGACGAGATTGAAGCCCACCACCGTAGCATATTTCCTTCCCCCCCCCTCTCGTGACGGGAAAAAACTAGACCATGATGCCCACGGATCGTCTCAGTAATCCTCCCTAAGTAGAAATAAATATTTTATCGATAAACCGTTTGAAGGTCATGATGACCATTTTGAAGGTCATGATGGCCATTTAGAAAAGATCACCCATTTGGGCACCTCTGACAAAAACAATCAAATTTATCAAAACGTAAGGAGTTATATTTCAAATATTGAATGCAAAAAAAAACGGGCGAGTTTGCAAATCAAGAATTATAGGCGTATAAAAAGGGTCGCGCAAAAAAAGTGGTCGTACAATTCATGTCCTGACGCGAAAAAGGCTCAACAATGGAGACGCGGGGAGAACCCGGCAGAAGAAGCAATCTCTTTCATGCTTTCCCACGGCACCGCGTGGCTTCCAAAAGAAATTGGGAAAAAAATTCCATTTTCACTAGTCTCGGAGAGTTGTTGGTTGAGGGTTTTAAGAGAGCTACTCCCCGAAATACGACGGTGAAGAAATAACCAGTGATATTAGTCAACGCAGTCCAATCCAGGGAAAAGCAAACATCACTTTTTAATATTCGCTCGGAAACCGACACCTGACATTTGAAGGCACTAATAAACGAAACTTAGAGCATAAGTAACGTAATTGACATAAGTATGACACTTTCTATTCGTCGGGCGGTAATTGGTTTCATGATAGGTTGTTTCGTCAATGATCGTACGAAACATTCATAATGGGGTTAAGGACTAAGAACTCACTCTTTGGCACTGTCTAGTAACGATTCCCGTGAAATAGTAAATAGTAATAGTTAGTGTTAATTAAGGTCACTAGTTGACTTGAGCTTCAGGCAGGGCCGTTTTAACCTTTCCGTAGGTCTTAGGCAAAAATCTCTCATTTACCGACTTTTCGGACCTTCGTAGGCCCTATTATATGGAATCGTAGGCCCTAATTTATCCTACAATTTTCAAGGGCCCTATGTACTTTGCCTAGTCTGCCTTGTGGATAGGGTGGCCCAGGCTTCAGGTGGTACATTGGGTATTATAAAGAATTGTCTATTTATATTTAGAGATAATGTTTATATTCCGTCAATTTTTACCTTCGCTCCCGTTGCAGCTCTAGGATAAGAATCTGGCCCCTTCCCTTCAAATTCAATCAATTCCAGGGGGCGCATTATTGGCTCCCTAAATATGATGTCCTCTTGACGCGGTTGACATTCGGGTGAGTGACGCGTTAAATAAGAACGCCTACTTTACCATTTCCTCCCCCCTTTAGTTGACTACCCTGGTTCATGATGCGTCGCCACTAACGGAATATAAACATTCTCTCTATATATAAATAGATCAATTCTTGCTTTTATCCTAGCTGATTATTATAATTATTAATAGCCATCTATTTGAAGGATTAGACAAGGCTTATTGAAAATTAAAATGCCTCAAAAACAATAAAAATCACGTTTACTTTGTCAAATTAATGAAAAATTATTGAATATGAACGTACAATTTATTATTATTAACATTCGCTTCGTTACTGAAGATAACCTGGCAGTAATTTTGCAAACGTTCCGTTTCCAATTAATCAATCACTCCACGACAGACTATCATAAATCCAAATGGTTCAGCGTCATACTTACCCTTATTACGTTACTTATGTTTAGATCGAATTACTAGCTAATATCAAATTGAAAGGAGGTCTGACTGTTATCGGTAGGTATGTCTGTCGTTTTCAAGTAAATACGATAATGAAAGAACGCGAAAAGGTCTCCCTCGCGCGACGACTTGATTCTCAAGAAACGAGTTTTTCTTACCTTTCGTGGGAGTCAGTGCCTTATTACGCCACGCCGTTGAAATTATGCTAATTTTTTTTCCACAGAATCGAGGAAAGGCATTTATTTTTCCAGAATGAGATCTTAACGGATATATGAAGAAAATACAATTTTGGGCTTTTTAATATATACCAAGAATGGATTTGTTTAAACTATGTTGAGACGAGTTTTGGCGAAACCCTCAAGCTCTTACAGTAAGCTCCTCCCCTTAGCACGCAATCCAATCGACTCGGTCACTCATTGGTTCCCTGAATCTAAGCGATTGAAGGGCACTTTTATCCTTCCCCCTTTTGTCGTGCCGGTGCTCAATTCGACCATGTTGGCCTCAGATCGTCTTAAGACGCGCATTCTCAACAAGAATAAATAAACAAATATAGTAAGTAATCGCGAATTCCTTCAGTTTCGAAAAAGAAGGATGTGCAGCGCCCCCTATCGTTACGGAACTTAAACAAACTAGTTGGAAAGTGGTCCTTTAATCTCGAACACTCCCAGAAATAAAATAACCATTATTTAAATTTACAAATAAACATACAGTTATTTATTTGTATATTCGCGCGGGGGAAACCCAAATTTTTTCGTCTGCGGGGAAGATTACGGGCTGACGTACTACGAAATAAAATTACTTGTTTTTTCTCTAATTATAATAATTTCGGGTGTAATCGCTGGTCGCTTTGAAACTAAAGACGTTGTTTATGCTAAACGATGCTTTGAAAAAAAGTGATGGATCGTGTCTAAATTTGGGCGAAAAAATCCTATTTGTTTTAAACGGCTATAAACTTTAAAGTTTCATCTCATCTTTTTTTTCGTGAATATTAAATTACCGGCTCTTAAACTGACGTCATTAAAGACGAAGAATTTAGGTTGCTTTTTTGCAGGTGCTTTTTTTCAGAAAAGAGCTTTTGAGTTTATGCGAGTTAATTCTACTTTACCGTAGTCGTCTGTATAGAAAAGGTTGGATAGATTTTAATCAATTTAAATTAAGTTATTTATATTGATTTATTAAAACAAGTGGTTTTATTAATTTATTAAAACAAGTGATTTTATTAATTTATTAAAACAGGTGATTTTATTTATTTATTAAAACAAGTGGTTTTATTAATTTATTAAATCAAGTGGTTTTATTAATTTATTAAAACAAGTGATTTTATTAATTTATTAAATCGTGATTTGATTGGCATTAATTTATTAAATCGTGATTTGATTGGCATTAATTTATTAAATCGTGATTTGATTGGCATTAATTTATTAAATAGTGATTTGGTTACGCATTGTAACCCGGCCACCTGAATTAAAAAGGCTTTAAAAGTCGCTCGATGACTTAGGCCTAGGGTGGTGCCTTGGGTATTAGCCTATCTGATTATTATTATTATTATTATTATTATTATTTATATTATTTTATTAAATCGTGATTTGATTTATATTATTTTATTAAATCATGATTTGATTTATATTAATTTATTAACTAAAGTGATTTGATTTATAATAACTTATTAAATCAAGTAATTTGATTTATATTAATTTATTAACTAAAGTGATTTGATTTATAATAATTTATTAAATCAAGTGATTTGATTTACATTAATTAAATAAATCGTGAGATTTTATTTACAATTATTTAATAAATTAAATTATTTAATTTAAACTTATTTAAATTAAACTATTTTATTTAAATATTTTTAAAACAAATAGTATGATTTAATTCAATATTTTTAAAACAAATAGTATGATTTAATTCAATATTTTTAAAACCAATAGTATGATTTAATTCAATATTTTTAAAACAAATAGTATGATTTAATTCAATATTTTTAAAACAAATAGTATGATTTAATTCAATATTTTTAAAACAAATAGTATGATTTAATTCAATATTTTTAAAACAAATAGTATGATTTAATTCAATATTTTTAAAACAAATAGTATGATTTAATTCAATATTTTTAAAACAAATAGTATGATTTAATTCAATATTTTTAAAACAAATAGTATGATTTAATTCAATATTTTTAAAACAAATAGTATGATTTAATTCAATATTTTTAAAACAAATAGTATGATTTAATTCAATATTTTTAAAACAAATAGTATGATTTAATTCAATATTTTTAAAACAAATAGTATGATTTAATTCAATATTTTTAAAACAAATAGTATGATTTAATTCAATATTTTTAAAACAAATAGTATGATTTAATTCAATATTTTTAAAACAAATAGTATGATTTAATTCAATATTTTTAAAACAAATAGTATGATTTAATTCAATATTTTTAAAACAAATAGTATGATTTAATTCAATATTTTTAAAAAAATAGTATGATTTAATTCAATATTTTTAAAACAAATAGTATGATTTAATTCAATATTTTTAAAACAAATAGTATGATTTAATTCAATATTTTTAAAACAAATAGTATGATTTAATTCAATATTTTTAAAACAAATAGTATGATTTAATTCAATATTTTTAAAACAAATAGTATGATTTAATTCAATATTTTTAAAACAAATAGTATGATTTAATTCAATATTTTTAAAACAAATAGTATGATTTAATTCAATATTTTTAAAACAAATAGTATGATTTAATTCAATATTTTTAAAACAAATAGTATGATTTAATTTAATTTTTTTAATCAGACCACTTAATTTAATATCTTTAACTTTACTAATAGGCTTTTTATTAATTTTTAATACTTGACCGTAACCCCCAAATTACCCCCGTTCAATAACAATAAAACAGGAAGC
This sequence comes from Leiobunum rupestre, assembly GCF_980474605.1. NCBI lineage: Eukaryota > Metazoa > Arthropoda > Arachnida > Opiliones > Sclerosomatidae > Leiobunum > Leiobunum rupestre. Next base: position 63,198,099 of record NC_143387.1, read on the forward strand.
CCTGGTACATAAATGACGTCAGAGGAACGTTCTACTGGTATTATGTAAAGTATGTAATATACCTAATGAGAAAAGTAGCCTAACGATGTGAAGTGTTTTAATTAAATAGCGTATAAATATTTACTTATTTACAAACCATTTTTTTCCGATGTAATAGTTTAAGAAAATCACCGTTAATGAATTTAGACCAAATAGTAACCTTAGCAGTAAAATAAATAAAATAAAAAATAAAATACTTATCTCTAAGAGATATTTATCTACTTCCGGTATTATTCGAAGTTCTTACGTAGCGCTTTTAGGAATTTGAGAGAACAATTTTCCTGCGAAAATCGTCGCTTTAAAACCGTCGAGGGGGGTTTTACACGATCGGAGTCTTTGGATGTCTATATTCTTAAATTCTTATTTTTTTAAGACGAGTATCTTAAAAACGCGTTAAGCCAAGCCGTAGTTCGTAAGAAAATGTATTTCCCAGAACTGGCGAGTTTCAGAAGCCTTCGCAGCCGATACGAACCCAATGACCAAAATGATACGCAAGAATGACGAACAGTTATGCCGCTAATATAGCGATATAGATGATGTATTTTTTATATTTGAACCTCGGTAAAAACATCATTAATAACGATGGCAGCTTTTTGGGGCTGCTTCGAAAATTGTTCCCGGTACAGCGGCAATATTTGCAGATTAAATAAAATGACTTCGTACCTTGAATACTAAAAAATTCGGTTTTTATTTTGAGGAGAAGCGTTTTTTCTATCGATAATCGTAATGAGTTACGCGCACAATGGGCCCTCGTTCGTTCTGGGTTGTGGAAAAGGTAATAGTTTTGCCTGTTATTAGAATAGCGTATTTATTATTCATAAGCCGTATCGACAGCGAAGTAGTTAACTCTTTAGATAATTTTGTCGAATTAATTTTGATTTTTTTCCTAGTAGAAATTGAGATTTTTTTTGTGTTTTATTTTTCTGAACGAAAAGACGTTACAAACTGAAACTTCATTTACGGAATAATCTTTGTTATAAAAATATTTATTTATTAAATCGATTTCAACCTATTATCAAATAAGAGGTACGTTATCTGCTCCGGGATAATAGTTATTGTAAAACGGCAGATAGGAGGGGAGCAGGTTTCCGATGCCTCACAGTTCTCTATTTTGTATATCCCCCAAATTTTATTTACAATATATTTTTAACAGCCTCCACAACATTATATATATATTAAATGAGTATATCAGAAAACTGTTCAGATAACTAAGTCTGACCTTAGTTACCTGAGCAGTTGGCCCTTGGAAGCACTAGCCCATCAAATATTAGTTATAAATTAATACAAATATTTGTTACAAATTAATTCAAATAATAGTTATAAATTAATAAATATAATAATTATAAATTAATACAAATAATAGTTATAAATTAATACAAATACTAGTCATAAACCAATATAAATATTAGTTATAATCTAAAACAAATAATAGTTATAAATTAATAAAAATAATAATTATAAATTTTTACAAATATTAGTTATAAATTAATACAAATAATAGTTATAAATAAATACAAATATTAGTTATAAACCAATATAAATATTAGTTATAATCTAAAACAAATAATAGTTATAAATTAATAAAAAATAATTTTTTTACATTAATACACATTGGTTATAAATTAATACAAATAATAATTATAAATTAATGCAATATTAGTTATAAACCAATTCAAATGTTAGTTATATATTAATACAAATATTAGTTATAAACCAATTCAAATATTATTTATAAATTAATTCAAATAATAGTTATAAAGTATTAGAAATATTAGCTATAATCTAAACCAAGTAATAATTATAAATTAATAAAAATATTTGTAATAAACAGGTACAAATATTTCTTATAAACGTGTACAAATATTTGCTATAGAGATACTATAATATCTATAGAAAGTTGAGACATTTTTATAGCTACTGAAAAATTTATAGAAAATTAGAAGTCTTTTATAACGAAATTTTATAGAAAGTATGTAATGTTGCTTGTAACAGAAAACGGAAAAGAAAACTCATTTATTATGTATGAATCAATTGATTTAATATAATAAGAAATAAATTGAAATTATTTATTTTTAATTTTTCCATATAAACTGATGGAGACTGCTTATTTTTATTGTTTAAAATACGATTCATGGTTTTAAATAGTTTTTTTAAATTGCTAATTTTTTTAAAACAATTGCGGTTTTTAATGGTTGTTTATAACCATGTTAATTATATATATTATTTTTTTATTATATTAACTATAAAATTAGATAAATTATGATTTATATTACATTATTATTTAATATTTCAACCAGAAAATGTTTATTAATTATATGATAATAAATTAATTATGAATTATATTATATTTTTATTAAGGATTTTGATAAGCAAATTTATATTAATGATTATGATAATAAATTATGAATTATATTATATTATTAAGATTTTGATAAGCAAATCTATATCAATTATATAATAATAAATGAATTATGAATTATATTATATTGTTATTTAGGATTTTGATAAGCAAATTTATAATAATAAATATGATAATAAATTATGAATTATATTACATTATATTATATTATTATTTAAGATTTTGATAAGAAAATTTACATTAATTATATTATAATAAATAAAGCAAATATATATTAATTATATGATAATAAATAAATTAAGATTATGAATTATATTATATTGTTGTTTTAGGATTTCCATAATTAAAAAAATATAATTAATTAAATTATATTATTTATGATTTTGATAAGCAAATTTTCATTAATTATTTAATAATAAATAAATTATGAATTATATTAAATGGGTATTTACTATTTTGATAAGCAAATTTACATAAATTATATAATAATAAATAAATTATGAATTATATTATATTGTTATTTGCGATTTTGATAAGCAAATTTTTGGTTAGAAACTAAACTGAAAATTAACTCGAAGTTAGGAACGGATATTAAAATCTAAAATTAAAAAACATGAATAATTTTTTTCTGAAGACAAATAGGGTGGATGCAGTCTTTGAATGAAAATGTAATAATTAGCCATCTAATATAAAACACACGCGTGTATCCATTTCCGTCACGAATTAAGGAGTAAAAAAGGCGGGTACGCACCGAAGCGTCCACCGGAGAGGGATGCAGAGAGGAAAGCGGTAATTAGGAGTTGCTAAAGAACCCTAGATATCCTTTCCAAAAAGAGAGAGATATTTAAAGATCTCAGCATCCAAATTCTTGGGAGATGTGTACTAGAACAACCTTCGGTCGAAATATTAAAACTGGTTCTATCGATAGGCAAAATACACCAGCCCCAAAAAGGTGGAAATCGAGTACCTGTATATATATTATATTTTGGACTGGGTTTAAAGGGTTTCAAAGGAACAGCCATTTCTCAGCTCGGACGCGATGGGCATCTTCGAATATACAGGGTGTAAACGAAAAAGGTTCCCGCGCTAATAAGTCAAAATTACATTTTATTACGGATTTGAAATTTTCCGATCATGTAGCTCGTGCAGGGGGACATTTGAAACGGAAAATTTTAATGACCTTGAACCACGTCTTCAAGGTCATTCAAAATTTATCTCGAGAACCATTAAAGATACAAAGTTGGTTTCAATTAGAAATGTGTTCCCCGTCACATTTTAGGTCTAATAGCTTTAATCTTACCTTATTTGACCAATAACAAGTCGAGGGATTTTAGACAAAACAAGCAGGATGTGATGAAAATAATGTTACTAGAGACCAGGTTAAAGGGCTAATAACTCAAAATGTACTCATTCTAGAGCGTCAAAATTTGCTTGACATACTCATCTGGTAGAGGTTCTTTAGAATTTGCAAACTCCGATGACTTTGAACTCTTGGTTCACGGTCATTCAAAGTTTATCTCGAGACCCAATAATTTAGAGAAATGGTTCCGATTTAAAAAGGGTGTAAATTAAAATTTTAAGACTAAATGTCTAAAACCCGATGCAAACCACCATGATGAAAACTTTTCAAATTGGAACCATTTCTCTGAATTCATTAGTTCACGAACGACCTTGAACCATGAGTTGAAGGTCATCGGAGTTTGCAAATTCTAAAGACCCTCTTAGCAAATGTTGATACTTTAGAATGAGTACATTTCAAGTTTTAAGTTAAGTTGCTAGATGACTTGGGCCTAAGGTGGTGCCTTGGGTATTAGCCTAGCTGATTATTATTACTATAATTTTCATCACAACCTTCTTGTTCTGTATAAAATTCATCGACTTATTTTTGGTCAAATGAGGTATGATCAAAACAATTTTCTAATTGAAACCAAATTTGTATCTCTAATGGCTCTCGAGATAAATTTTGGATGACCTTGAAGTCATAGTTCAAGGTCATTAAAATGTTCCGTTTCCACTGTCCCCTTGCACGAGCGACGTGACCTGAAAACTTCAAATTCCTAGCTAAAACCCATTTTGAGTTATTAGCACTGGATAGTTTTTTGGTTACACCCTGTATAAATAGAAATATATTTATATATATGCATATATGAACTCGTCTTCGTGACGTTAGCATTAGACTTCGGAATGTGTGAGGGGGGAGGGGGGGGGCGATATTTTTTATTCAAACGATGTAGAGCCTTCCCACATTTTTATATTTGAGGGTCGCCATCTTGGATGATTCATTTGCATATGTTGCGGTCAAGAGATGTAGTTTTCTCTATTCACCGTGGTAGTTATCCAATATGTCTAGCCAGAAATAATCGTTCAGGAAGGATGTGGTGAAGATTTCATTTCGATACAATTTTACATTTGCTATTTCATTTATTTTTTTTCGTGAAGATTTTCGATTTTCTGTCAAGGCTTATCAGAATTATTTGGAAAGATATTAAACTGAGATACCAATCACTTTAACTGAGCTTTTACTTAATTTTTAATTTTTTTTAAATAAGTGAAAATATTAGAATAATATTCACACTACATTTTTCTGAATTTATAAAGGATTTTTTTTGGTTATTCCAAATTTAAAATTTGATAATATTATATAATAATACTATGATTTATAATTAGTGATTTATGGCACCAGAAATGCAGCCATTGCTGTGAAATTACAATTGTTTTGTCTACCTCTTGTTCCGAAGCTATATTGAAAATTTCAAAGTTTGTTTGAAAAGACAAAATTATTTAGATCTGTTTATAAAAAAAAATATTTAGATAACTAAAAATTAATTTACCAAAAATATTAGTACTTAGTTTAACTTAGTTTGGCCAGAATATTTGATACGTAACTAATACTAAAGTATTTTTGGAAATTTAGCAAATTAAAATCATAATTCCTACACGTTTGTAAGAAAAAACTTTATACAGTTTAAGGTTTCTCCACTTGATACGCGTAGGAACTTCCAGCTGCTAAGGTTAATTTTATACCATTTGATTTACATTTTTGAAATGATTTTATCATCTATTATTTAATAGCAACCAACGCTTCCTACGTAATTAACTTAGCGGAGCAAAATTGTCGAAAAACATCTATTATTTGAACATTTCAGGAAAAGTAAAATTCAAGGTTAAGGAAGGAACGAAAAAGTGTATTTTCTCAAAAACGAATTTACGACTTTGGCCTTACACCATTAAAATCATCTTAACGAAACCAGAAGTAAACAAGTCGGAGAAAATGGAAAAATAAAATTGTTCGCCACAAACATTCACACGAAAAAAGCGGCACGCAAAATCATCTTTGGAACGACAAAGCGAGCTAGGAAAAAAATGAAAAGAGTTCAAATATTCGGCGGATTCAAATATTTAAACATTCCTTCGTATTGAAAAGCGAGAAAAAACGTTCTCCTCCCCTGAGTGCCACGCCAGCGTCCATCCTCAAGTATATCGTCAAATACAGGCCCGTAGCGAGCCACCCCTTTAAATACGGATTATCATTATCATCAATTTCATCTCCCCACCAGAAGCGTTGGACGAGCAAAAAAAACCGATTCAAACCCGTTATCGAAGATTTTTTTAGGGTAGAAATCTCAACAAAGATTATGATGAAAATTGGTAGGAGGGTAGCTAGACTGAGAAAAAAACGGCGGTATGGGTACCGCGGTAGATGGAGCAGTTTGCCTTGGTTGCGGACGCCAACCTCGGAAAGACTCGCCGCTAACGCAACTTCGTAACGCGATTCCTAACGAGTCTTTAGCGAGGGACGCATGATTCGTTACGAAGTTTCGTCGAGAGGGTAAGTTTAAATATCAGGTACTGAGGTGTACGGATTGTAGCGAGCGTATGATGCCAGGGATTTTTCATTCACGGAGAATGCGTGAAGAGCTCTCAGCTGACACTTACGCTGTTAGGGTTAATATCCCCGTTTTGGCAGCGCTCAATTTTCAAAGGTTTGGCTCCCGACCAGATTATGATACTAATAGCCGTACTAATTGTATATAGTCAAGGTGTCTTTTAAACGACATTTTACGTAACTAAAAAAAAATGAGAATTACGTTTAGCGATGCCGCACAATTTCAATTCGGATGTTGCCAGTTTCGACGACCCGAAGTACATTATGGATACTTGTACACTTCTTACGATAAATCTGATTCTTCATCGAAATATTTACGACTCGTAAGAATTAAATTTCTATACTCACAAGGAGAGTACCCGAGATGTTTATTGCCGATTTTGTTCAAAGTCGGCCGTAATGTAGACCTATATGAGATATGTAATTTCTCAAAGGGAGACTACCCATTCAATTTGCCATGGCAAACGAAAATGTTTTTGACCATTAAAAACAAAAAAAATCTCCATTTAAAAAAGTATGGAATTTTCTCGGTTTCACGAAAATTTAAAAAAATCACAAAATGGGTAATTTGGACCACATTTAGGTAAATTTCAAGTTTCGGTAAATTGGATCATTTTTGGGGTGAAATTGTAACAATTTTTGGGTAAAATAATGAAAAAATCTTATTTTTGTTTTAAGTGGTCAAAAACATTTTCGGTTGCCATGGCAAATTGAACGGGTAGTGCAACGTCTCCTTTTGGGAACTTTCATCTATCATATAGGTCCACATTACGCCCGACTTTGAACAAAATCTGCAATAAACACCTCGGGTACTCCCTTGTCAGTTGCACGTTATAAAGGCAAAATATCTCTAGTACATTTGGCTAAGATACTCTAACGAATTTCTCGTAACTTGGCAGCGGGAATTTAGAAATTTGGCCTGTTTACGGTTGAATTTCTAAGTATACCCGCGCGTTATGTAATTTTGAAAAAAAAAGTCTTTTAAATTATATTTCAAAATGATAATAATTAACATAGATAAGATTTAAAAACAGTTGTAATAATTTATTTTTAGTAAAAGTGAGGCATACTAAAATAACCGTTTGGGGAGTCCAGGGTATTTATAGAACGGGTAATGCCGAGTGATTTGAAGATTGTTAAAATTACTCTATATTGAAGTTTAAAAATAATAATCTAGATTGAAAATTTATTAATCACTTTGAAATTAACACAATAGACATTTCTAAAAAGGGATTAATATAACACGCGTAAGAACCTTTAGGAATTCAGGAGAAAATGGCCGAAATTCGAAATTCCCGCCGCCGATTTACCGGAAATTCGTGCTAGTATCTTTCCGCCAAATGTACTAGATATTTTGCCTTTCTTAACCTGTAAATGTTATCTAAGGAATCTGAAATTGATGAAAACATTCCATATTAATGACCAAAATTCATTTTCAAACACCGAATTTAATAAATCACGGATTGAAGTCCCTACAAAATTGAATCTTTACAAATGAAGTTACTGATCTTTGACGAGATAAATATAAGTCTGATTATTGATCTTTACTATAGAGTAATGGCAGTGCTATGTCACACGACGTCACCCATGCTTTTTCCTATTGGTAAAAAGTTCGCGTCCACAATGGCAGCCATGGTCAAAGCTACGGAGTGCTACTACTCTATTAAATTTAAACCATTGCCAGCTCGAACCAAATTTTATCGATGTAATCGTTTTAAAAACGCATCTATATAACGTACAACAAAAGTAAAATAATAGACAAAACAATGCCAATTACTATAGTAAACTTTTAAAGTTTAAATTAAAAGTTACTTAACAAAATCTTTGAAGTAATTTTGGACATGCAACAAAAATCTAAGGGACCAGCGTAAGACTCGCTATAGGCTTCGTGCGTAGTTCAGATTTTGCTCGCAAGTATCGCTGCCTACCGACAATTTTAAATTGAATGTATGAAAGCCGTCTGCTTATTCAAAATGCTCTCTCCACAACAGCTAAAAGTTTAAATCGAAAAACGAATTTCAAAAGTTGTCTGCTATTTCTTAACGCATTTAGTTAACGGATATTAAGGCAGATGGCGCTATTTCTTAAGCTCGAAGCCTATAGTGTCCTTTTAGCTGTCACAACACTAGTTGATCCGAAGACGACTGCAGCAATTATTGTAAACAGCGGTATAAAAGATATTTCTTTTACTATAATTGAAACCTCAAATTCGAAAGCAGCATTGACCTTGGTGGCTCAACCCACTCAAAATAGCGGCGTCATGTGTCCTTTAAGCCTAGGAAAGTTCGTAAAATAATACTAAAGCACAACAAATCTAAGTTATCTTAATTAAGATATGCTTAGAAATAATTTAAAAAGTAACCACACAAAATTATAAACTCAAATTTTTTTATGAAGCATTTTTTCATCAAGTGCACAATAGTTTGTTTATACGGATTAAGTCCCAACTTCAAACTAATCTTTAGATTTTCATATTCTTAAAAAAGTAACAAACATCTCGAAAAACTTTAAATTGAACCTAGTAATTTATACAGTAAAAAGATTCAATTTTATCATATAAAGCATTTCTGTCAAGCTTTTATTTACCCTTTCTATTAATTTGAAAATTTACCTACGAATGTCATTTCTACATTTTTAATAATTTTATACGAATTTCTAAATTGTTTTTTTTACGAAGCTGACTTTAGTAAAGGCACTTAAGGTTTAAATTCAAAGTATTTTACATTTAAAACCCAGAACAGAACATGGTACACTTAGCCATAGGTTTCAAAGGGGTTAGAAATCTAAAATCTTGAATTTTGGTTTTATAATAATTATACATAAATTTTAGGAAAACTTATACCTATATTTTTTGTTAAATTTGTTTTAGTAAGCCCTAATTATCATTATTATACGCCTAATATTGATTATATTTTTTTTAAAAACATTTCAAATTGAATTTTCTAGTTTATAAAAAAAAACTCCCAAAAACTTATTTAGGGATTTTTCTTCAAAGACATTTTTTAATGCTAATCCTAACTATACAATCTCTCCTGAATTTTTCACACGAAATTAAAAATCAAATTATACAATTGGGAAGCTACAAAACCATAAATATATCTCCAAAAAAATTTTAAAATCAAGCAAATATACTTTATATGCTAGCGTGAAAAAATTATCGTAGGAACCATGTGATTAAATTTTTACTTAATTAAAAAAAATGAAAAAGGGCTTCGGGGGAGTTTTCTTTCGGATGGACTGAGGGACATTTATGATTTATGGTAATTTCCCTGACATTTATTCGGGCTCAGTCAAATTTAAGAATTTTTGGTTGAAGACAGAAAAAAGAACCCTGATACCAATAAAATTGAGAAAAGGCATAATGGTAATGGGTTCAGATATTGTTTTCTCTAGAAACCCAATTAAACCAAACACCAATCAAAAAATTTAATACAAATATAAGAAATTTTTTCAGCAAAAATTTATAGCTCTAATTTAGGATTTCACCGAGTTTATTTAAAGAAGCAGGATTTTTAGTTGGAAAAGTTTCAAAAATTCAAAGAAAAATCCAACGTATTCAAATAGTAACCCTATACATTTCTCCAACAAAAGTTATTTAAAAAAGGTAAATGAATTTCTTGGCATTTGTTTTTAAATAAAAAAAAATTAAATATCCACAAATATGAAACGGTTGTTTAAAAAAAAACCCCGTTGTCGGATACGATACGCGTATCAACTTCAAGAGACACCCGCCAAAAAACCAGTAGAATTGAAGTGTAAAAATTTGTTTTCAGAACCTTTTTTTTTTAGTCTATCCAGTCCCTCATCGTTTACAGGAAGAAGATTTTTAGTAATGACCATAGAGGAAACAGTGGTTGATGGAAGAAAAAAATAGCTTGATAAAAATTGATAATATTTATATTAAAACAACGCAACGTTGAGGGAGGGGGGGGGGGGTTGGAAAATAATTACGGACGATAAATGTTTACCCAAAATTAGTTTATTTTGGGGGCAACAAAACCTATATATTGAAATAACGATCTCATTTAGTCTGAATCTGGTTTTAATTGTTTCTTTGCAACTGTTTCAATTTCCTTTGCAACTCCAATAGTCTTTTGGTTTCTTGTTTTTTAGTTCTTTCGAGGTTTTTCTCGATAATAGTTAACTGTTTCGCGTACGAAGCCGCGGAATTAAGAATCAACACCTTGGGCGCTTTCGCGTTGTCTTTGATTTCCGGCACCTTTTCGCGGAGATTTTGGAAGGCATTTTTAAGATCGTCTCTTCGCTTCCTCTCCATACTGTTATGCATCGACCTCTTCTCGCAGTCTTCGCTGTCTGAACTGGACCGGCTGCCGACACTACTGTATTTGCGCGCCTTCTTGAACCGTCTGTATTTTTTGGGTTCTTTCTTACTAGAGCCGTTCCTTCGGCCGATCACTTTGGAGTCACTGACTGAAGGAGTGGCGAATACACTGTCCGAGCTCCAGATGTTGGAGCTCGCTTCCTTCTTGATCTTCTTCTCGTAATAAGTGACTGGAGTGACTACGTTTTTGGGTCTTCTTCCCAATTTAGGTTTGGCCTTCTGGTTAGATTGGCTGTTTTCGGATAACAAGGTTTTAATGTTTTTAAGGTTTAAAGTCACTTTCGTTCCGACCACGGAAGATAAAGACTTGGCATTCGCTAAAACGATGCTTTTGTTAGGAACTGTTACGACGTCAATTTCATCATCTGAAGTGACAAAAAACAATAGAACATTTAGCGTCAACTTTTCACAGGAAAATATTTGAAACACTTTATACGAAAGAATAGAAAAAAAACATGCAATGTAGGTTAGGATACAAAACATTGGTCAATAGAAAATATTTTAAAATATTTAAATTTTTCCAAAACATCACGTAGATCAATAGAAAATACTTAAATTTGTATATTGAATTTTTCCAAAACATAGTTTATATTTAAATTTGAATATTGAATTTTTTCCAAAACATAATTTACTTTCTACAACGTTAAGTTATGAAAAATATCCCAATATGAAATATTGTAAAGTTATTTAATTTATACATTCCGAAGTTATCAAAAATATTTTAAGTAATCCTAGCTTTATAACGCTATTTAAAATTCCAAGAAAAGCTTACAAAACTGGTCTGTGATGAATAAAAATTGTAATCCCGTCCGAGCCTGTTTCTATGGGTCCGCGCTTTCAAGGTTTTTTTTTCGCAGTCATAAATACGTAAAAAAAACAGACCACCCCCCCCTCCCCCTGTCTCCAGTAAGGAGAGAGAAAAAATATTCGAATCGAGGCTAGCAATAAATTCCACTATCTCCACCACCCGCCGAAAGATGGCGAAAGCGGCGCAGCTGCGAAAGTCCTTATCCGATTTTATCTATGAATGAAAGAGAGATCGACCCCGCGTTTTAAGATCCCGTCTTCAATGAAGGGGAAAAAGAAGTTAGAGAGAAAAAAACTAGTAAAACGTTTAATAAAAGGAACTGTATCCATGCCATGAATCAAAAATACCATATTATAGGTAAATCTGGGATTATACATGGATTTTTATTTTCACCTGCGGAAGATTTGGTTACCTAGAGAGAAATATTCTAAGGTACCTTGCCCAGATTCCGAGGTTGACGGATGAGGTTATTATTATCTAATCTCCAAGATTCTCAAGTTGCAACAAAGTCGCGTCGGTCCAAGCAAAAATTATCTTCGAGAGGAACTGACTGACTAAGGGGCCTCTAAGCTTTAAAAATAGAGATACACTTATGGGTATCGCGAAGAGTCATTTTCGAACGGGAAAGTCAAAACTTGAGGGGTGGAGGCGCAGCGACTGAGAAATAACGAGTGCGTTTCGTTTCGTCGGCCGGGCGAATGAGATTCTAGAATCCCTAGCGTCGAATTTAAAGGTCCAGACGACACGGCAGACGAGAAGGCTGTGGCACAATGACCTACAACTTTCGGCGCCGACTCTGAAAAATCGATGGAGAAGTCTACCCCGGCACAAAAAATAACCCTTTAAGTACCACGCCCATTTCATCCCCAAACTGCTAACGTTGTAAGTGTTGTAATAATAATAATAATAAATAACGCTAATAATAATAATAAATAAAGCGCGAACCTAACGTAAGTACGTAGATCAAAACCGAAAGTTATGGTTTAATAAAACGTAAACAATAAATAAACGGTAATATCGGTGTACGAACTCACCGGAATCAGAAGGCGTATCGCTGAGCACAATATTCCTACTATGGGCCAATCCAACAGCACCACCGAGTAAAGGTGAAGCGGCGTGATTATTCCCGTTGTTAGCGCACGAAGTCCTGAGCGCGGCGACTTCTTCGCAGGTCGAAGGCGGTCTGACGCTGGCGCGCGGCTGCGGCGTCGTCAGCTGGGAGGAGGGCGCTTGGTGGTAGCAGTGATCGCTGAGAGGAGTGTAGGGGAGGACGGTGGAGGGATCGGCGCGGGCCACTTCGGCGGGGAGGGCGACGGGGGAGGCGAACGGCAGCGGAGACACGATCGGCGGCACCAGCGAGTCCGGGATGACGGGCGAGCAAGGCCCTTCGACGCCGCCGCACAAGTCCGCCAAGGACGGCGAGCAGTCCCACGATAAGGCCGCCGGATCCGACGCGACACCGTTCGTCCTGCAACTGTCCGCGCACCGACCGGACCACATACAATCGTGGATCAGTTCCAATTTGACGCCGTTGAACAGGGTTCCCGGCCATGGTAAAGCCAAACTGTTGAGTCCCAAACCGGGAGAAGGACTGGTCGTCGAGACGTCAACGTCCAGGAATTCAGAGACGTAACTCAAACGTTCGGCCGGGGTGCAAAATTCTTCGATGGGATCTCTCAACGGAGACCTAGGAGGCGTTGGCAACAGTTCGAATTTCTTCCAAATGTCCTCGCTCGGCGCCGGACAATTGTCGATGTTCTCTTGTTTAATCGACACCAAACCGTCGTCGGGCAAGAAGTAGTCGTACGTCTTGATGTGGTCCTGGTCGGGCCAGGAATTGGCGGACGCGTGCATCCTAGCTGATGGGTGTCGCGGCAATCCTTTTTCTTATTTTCAGGATCTCCAAAAAGGTAGAGGTGAATATAATCCAATGGAAACTCACTCGAAATCTTTACGACACGCAACTGCAAACGAAACCAATTTCATTAATAACGATTCGTGAAAAACACACGAACAAAAAATGCCGAAAGATAAAAGTTTGGTTGAAACAAGGCAGCGCAATATTTTTTCTCGGAATGCCTCGACGGATAAGAGGAAGCAAACAGCTAACAGGTAAAAAAAAAGGGATGACAACGATAGAGAGAGAACCAGATCAACCAGTTGAGAGAAAAATAGCGGCTATTTTATTAAAACGCCCTACCTATATTTTTCTAGGGAAAAACCGTTCCAAGATGCCGATCGTTTCGCATTATTAGTGCGCGCGAATTTTGACTATAAAAAGCCGAAGACGAGGACCCCGGTTACGCGTAGGAGAGGAGAAGATGCTAAAAATGGGAGGCCAACGTGTAGTACACGAGCTTTTACCTCGTGCGCTCGGCTTGTCAAAAATCCCCTATTCCCGCCTTTCGGCAGAGAGCGAAAAAAACGACGCGCCTGTGAGTCAGCTCCTCTTATTGCTCAATATCGCCGTAGAAGGGCGCATCAAGAATTCAGCGCCACGAAGCGCGCCACGCCGATCGCAGCGCCGCGAAGTTTTCGCCTCTCTCGCTTCCCTCCCCCTTTCCTCCCCTCCCAACCGAGCTACGCCACCATGCTCGACAGGTTCAAGGAAAGGCAAACCCCTACGTCACAAAATTCAGGGACGCCCGCCAGCGGAACGCTACTGGACAACGCTGGACCTTTAATTCTACCCTTTCCCCCCCCCGTTTTCTCAGGGAGGGTTATTTTTCCACCCTCCCCCCGGACCTAAACTATTCCATACTTCCCCCCTTTTAAACTCGACGATAAAGCGCCCCCCCCCGTCGCTTCCTCCCTCTCTCCCGGGATAGCTTCTTTCCCGATTTTCCCGCCCTTTTCGCTTTCCCGTATCCTACAGTCCTTTTTAAAAGGAGAAAATTCGAAAAGGATCCCCGTGGCAGCGAAAAATAGACCGAAAAATTCAAAACCAACAAGAAAGTTGCCATTACTACCCAGGCCTATCGCACAAAGCGTACAACATCCCGACGGCATTATGCCCACATCTGTTACGCTAATAAACAACTTAATAACGCGTCTTCCACGCCAGACAAACGCGTTTATCGTAACAAAAAAAACCGTTCTCTTATTATAATTAAAAGCACTATCGGGAAAACGTACTAATTACGTAAAAGATTAAGCCGGGGGAAAAATACGTAACCGTTAAATATATTTTGGTTTAATAAAATTTCTAATTAAATTAAGATATTTCCGTTTAGAATTTAACTAGACATAATTTAAGACAACGTCGTCTACCCGATAGACGCAAAAAGTAGGCCTAATCATAGCCATCGTAGTTCGTAATAGAGATTACGCCCTTTTAAAAACCGGCGCGGCGTGAGTGGAGGCATGGTCGGCTACGACGTGGTTTTCTGGGCCGACATTTTCTTGGAGCGAGGCTTAACGCGACATTTTCCCCGAGGAAAAAAATCTACGCGTCATTTTTACGAACGTAACAAAAGGTACTTACATATTAGAGGCGTCTTTCCAACGACAAGTTTTCACGTGTAAAAACGTTGATTTCGACAACGATATAATTGCCGTAATTCTCCGGTAAGAATCTCCACCATATTCCCGCTTACGGACTGAACGCTGAGCGTACTGCATTACAACACTCGTCTGCGATGATCTCCGAGTTACGGGTCTGAGGCGCCGGGTATCACTACGCGCATTCGTGGCGACGAAGCGTCGCACTGCGCACCGAGTTTACGTTCGATTCGACTTCAACATTCGCCGAAACCTATTAAAAAACGTCAAAATTGTAAAAACTCGTCGAAAACACTACAAAAAATAAACCGAACGCGTTAATAAATTCGATTTTAGTAGCCAAACAATTTCGAACTACTTTTCATACCGCGGAAAGTCACAGCTTCTGCATCGCCGTAAAGCGCCCTTTGTGGCGGGAAAATGTAGGGCGGGGTTTTAGGGGGAATTCAACCAACGAGAGCCGGCTACTTCGGCGGATTGAAAGCTAGCCCCTAGCGTAAAAGATACTCACGTGCTTCCAGCATGGGGGGACTGAAACAACGGCGCGTTGTCAGGCTGGAAAATGATGTCTTTAGCGGGGTACGCCGAGGAACAGCTGCGGCTCTCGGGTTCGTGGAAAGAAGCGATGGACTTTGAATTCTACACTCATTTCTTTTCTTCCTAATCATTCCATACTTTACCCCCCCCTCGCATCGACCGTCTTATCTGAACAAAAAAACGTTTCCAAAGGAACACAACAACATTGACCATTTTTTTATCAAAAAAGACAACGTATCAAAAATAATCAAATACACTAATTATATATTTTCGCAACTCGCGAACACAACATATATTTGCATAAATTGATATGATAATTTCTACGACTTATTTCAAGTGTCATATTGATAAACGCAATTACAATATTGGAAAGCCGGTATGTTCTTTGATTAAAAGAAATTTCCATTATTAAAACTATATTATATGTACAGTTTGATTTTTTTAAATCGATTCATTGAATCTAAATCGGATTTTTATTGATTTTTATAACTTTTTTCTTGACAAATTGGTTAATAATTATTGTGAAGCGGTAATATTGACTAAAATTGGAATTATTCTTAATTAAATTTAATTAAGATTTGTACAAATTTTAGTGAAGCGGTAATATTGACTAAAAATTGAATTATTAATTAAATTTTATTAATATTTGAACAAATTTTAGTGAAGCGATAATATTGACTAAAAATTGAATTATTAATTAAATTTTATTAATATTTGAACAAATTTTAGTGAAGCGATAATATTGACTAAAAATTGAATTCTTAATTAAATTTAATTAATATTTGTACAAGTATAATATTAATAGTTGAAAATCCCTAGATTTTAAATGACTTGATTTAAATCCAGCGAAATTATACGCGTAATTTTTATAGACTAATTTTTAATGACGTATAATTTGACATAAGGGAGCAATTTTGAACATTGTATTTTGGTACAATTTCCTACAACAAAATAAATTGCCAGGAGAAAGTAGTACAATGATATACAGTTAAAAAAAATAGGTCTTATAGACATCATTAGGTCAGTGTTTCGCCGAAACATTTTATATCAAAGTTGGACCCCCCCGTTTACAATTAAGCAGTTTCAGTCACTTTCCCCGGGTAAGGTTTATAAAGCAGGTGAAAAAAAAAGGCTAATGCGTATCTCTACGCTTCACCGGCCATCCGTCAGAAGCATGACTGTCTTCCTATGCCGGGATATTATTATCTCTTTTATTTTTAATATCCGAACTAGGCGCTACTACGGGTTTTAGGAGAAACGTCACTAAGCCTTGGCGACAAAAAACAACAATTATGGGATTATATAAACGGTATAAAAAGCGTGGTTCCTACTTAAAAGAGCGTCATCCGTATAAACTATCGGTTATTAAGAAAGGAATGCGTAATTAAGGAAAGGCCTATAATCAAGACGAAATTAACACCACGGATATTGAATGTCCGTGTTAAGACTAACCGCAGGTCCCCTGACCGTTGGGCTTCGGTTGAAAACGACCGTGTTTGGCAGTTGGAACACATTTACAGGTGTTTGGTCTATTTTTCGCCTAAGATTATAATGGTTTTTTTCTCACCTAAAGGTATAATGGTCTATTTTCACCTACGAGTATAATGGTCTATTTTCACCCATGAGTAAAATGGTATAATTTCACCCATGAGTGCAATGGTCTATTTTCACCCATGAGTAAAATGGTATAATTTCACCCATGAGTGCAATGGTCTATTTTCACCCATGAGTATAATGGTATATTTTCACCCATGAGTATAATTAGGGCCGACAAGAGAGGGGGGGAAGCCGGTACAAATTACCGGGGCCCGTGCAGCCTAGGGGCCCGGGTTTGAACAATCCAAGTATACTTCACCCTGGTTTATCTCAGAAAGAATATAGCTATCTACAGTACTAAAGGCTCTCTTTAGGGCCCGGAATTTATATTTTACCGGGGCCCGGGCCCGCTCTCGGCGGCCCTGAGTATTATGTTCTATTTTCACCTAAGAGTATAATGGTCTATTTTATACCTAAGACTATATTTTGGGTCGATCATTAGTGGCGAAATCTATCGGTTAGAATCGTAACATTTATATAAAGCGGATAAAATCTCGTGTCAAATTTAAAAATGTTTCTAAAGATAAAGGTGACCGATAGATGTCCCTACGTTCAACCGGGAAAAAGCGCCGGAAGCTTGATCTAACTTCCGGTCCACCCCCTTTTTTCATAGAGACGCAATGTTTTAAAGATGTCAAAGTGTTTATACGTAGAGTCATGTCCTAGATGAAATCTTTTATGGGTCCATGGATGAAGTGAAGTCGCCATTTTCAATAGATTTGTCTTTAAATCGAAAGGGGGTGGCAGAGGGGAATAGCAGGTACAAATTACTGGGGCCCGAGTAACCAGGTGGGCCTGGGTTTGAACAAACGAGATACCATTTATTATCTCCAGTTACGATGGTACTTCTTGGGGCCCGGATTTTAGTGTATACAAGAAAAATACTCTTCTATACAGTCTATCCCGAAAAGTTATCGTTATCTACCGTTATTACGGTTCATCCGGGGCCCCAATTAAGTGTATTAAGGGGCCCGGATTTGGAGTTTTACCGGGCCCCAATTAAATGTATTAAGGGGCCCGGATTTGGAGTTTTACCGGGCCCCAATTTAGTTTATAACGGGCCCGGATTTGTAGTTTTACCGGGGCTCCATTTAGTTTATAACGGGCCCGGATTTGGAGTTTTACCGGGGCTCCATTTAGTTTATAACGGGCCCGGATTTGGAGTTTTACCGGGGCTCCATTTAGTTTATAACGGGCCCGGATTTGGAGTTTTACCGGGCCCCAATTCATTTTATAACGGGCCCGGATTTGGAGTTTTACCGAGGCCCAATTTAGTGTATTGCCTGGATTTTGCGTTTTAGCGGGGCCCCGCTTTTCGATTCAGCGCAATGTAACGCGAGTGTTTTTTTAAATCATAAATATTTATTTACCCTACCGAGACGTTATTACGAAAGCTCAAGTATGGCGGAATTAGGGTTAAAAGGAAATAATTAACGGCTAATTAGGCTTTAATTATTTCCAGCGCGTCTCCTGCCCGCCTTGCTAGTAACAGAAATGTCGCCCGGTTGGCAAGGGAATACACTGCGCTCGCTATAAATATTATACCCCATGCGCCATAAGGAAGAGAAAAAAAAAAGTTTTTGTGAATGAATCACTGTTTTTTTTTTCACTTGGGCATCGTAATCAGCAGCCTTTTGTGAGTGTCGAGAAAAAAAAACCGGAAGTTATGTCAGCCACGAAGTGAAGAAAACGTTCTTGCATCTCCCACACTGCACAATGAAGTCGTTCTTTTCGGTCGTAATATGTTGGATGCATCTATTTTAATAGTTTATAATTATGATCTAGATTGCGTATTAAAAATAGATTAACTTTGATACGTTATGTAAAATGGTGTCGGATTAAGATTATCGGAGAACACAGAGTATTCGAAAAAAAGCGGAGTGGGCGTGGTTTTTCTTACGGACATCACATATTATATTCAAACATAACTGGAATTTAATCGAAGTTACGGAAAACTCGTGACTTTTAAATCTAATTTTTTTAATAAAATTTTCTTAAATATTACATTATACTACATTATTTGAATATATTTAATTTCAATACAATAGCAATCGTGTCTTAAGCTTAGCTTATTATTATTATTATTATTATTACAATTTGGAAACATTTTGTTAATAGTTAGATTAAACCGGTACTAAAGAACGTCTATTTAGAAAAGTTTCCGGAAAATTAAAGGTTTTTTTCCGTATTTTCAAGAAAAAAGGTCTTAATTCCATGATTTCCCTAGTATGGTTCGCAAATTTAAATTTCGTGGCATTTTTGCCTAATTGTTTCGAATCCAAAAGTGAAAATAAACCTCTAGACTAGTCTAGAATTAAAACCCGTAAAAAGTAATATATCTTTCTATTTTTTATTTTTCCAATTTTTAGGAAAATTTTCCGCTTTTAATTTCTCCGTAAAATTAACAACTCTAACAATAAATGATGAATTGAAATTAATCCTTAAAACTCCATAGTTTTTTTTTAAAGTCAAGGATTTTTATATCAGGGTTAAATTGGCTCCCAAAAAAAACGTTAAATTTATCCAAATGCGTAATTTTATAATGGTAAAAAAAATCAAACGTCATTTTTTTTAAACTATTCACCAAGGCGTTAAGGCCGAAAACCCGCATAAAATTTAAATATATCTGATGCGTAGAGGTCTCCATTCCACGTCTACAAATATATCTCTTAATTTTCAAGGTGAAACGGCTAAAAAAACGGGTCTTAAGTAAAATATAAAAAATACGCGTAACAAAATGTACTCGATTTCAACGACGCAATTAATAATTGTTGAGCAACAAATTCGAAGTACTTCAAATGTTGGATTATCAGCGAGCTTTTTATTATTATAAATAAGACTAAAAAGGATTAGCCAAAGAACAACAGAGTCATTTCTCTTTCTATTGTTTTAATTATCACGATTTTTATCTCAGAAGCGCGCGCGAAAAAAATGACCTTATTAAGATCTTCCTACGAGGGACTCGACATAGATAACGGCTAAATAACGTTGTCTCTTCGATGAAAAAAATGTCGTTTTTATCTTTTTGACGAAAGTTCTCCCCTGACCGATATGAGAAGACCCCAAAAAAGTGAAAGCTCCACTTGACGCACACGAATGTTTGCAGCTGCAAGTGATACACCGCTAAAATTCATATAGTTCGAGCGAGAATGTTGTTAATCTCTCTAAATACAAATAAATATGGAACGATTGAAATTTAATCATGATTTAATTATTTTAAATCTTTATATAGCCAATTAAACAGATTTAATTTTAATCAATTTAATTATTTTAAATTTCTATAAGGCAAAGCTACAGATTTGATATAATCATGGTTTAATTATTTTTAATCTTTATACAGCCAAAGCTACAGATTTCATTTAATCGTGATTTAATTATTTCTAATTTATATACAGCCAAACTTAAAATTTTATTTAATCATGAATTAATTATTTTTTATCTTTATATAGCAAAAGCTACAGATTTAATTTTAATCAGATTAAATTATTTTAAATCTCTAGACAAGCAAAACTACAAATTTCGTTTTAATCACGATTTAATTATTTTTAATCTGTATACAGTCAAAGCTTCAGATTTAATTTAATCATGATTTAATCATTTTAAACCTCTATACTGTCAAACTTATTATTTTTAATATTTATGAAAGCAATGCTACAGATTTAATTTTAATCATATTTAATCATACGAGGGTGATGCGCTTCCAATCCCCTTCAACAGTAAGCTCCTCCCCTTAACATCAATCAAATAACCCCGGTATCTCATTGGTTCTCTGAAACTGACGTCTTTCGACGCGATTGAAGCACACACCAAGATCGTCTCAAAGTAGTCATTCTCCCCGAGTGTAAATAAAAACATTCTTGTGATGTAGAAATGGCCCTCCAAAGATGGGAACTTACCTTCTAAAGCGTCCCTTTTCATTATATAAATTCATTGTTCAGTATTCTTATCGTGAGATTAACAACAGCTGTATTCAGGTGTTCCTATTACAAGTGGCCACTTCTAACACCTCGCTAATGTCACGAATTAAACTTGTAATCGAGGTTATGAAAAATTTATTTTTTGATAAAGTCAAGTGCGGATATCGAAAATTATTTTAAAACGGTTTCGAACTTACGAAAACGTAAAATAATTGCCGTTTATTAATTTTAATTTCAAACTTACGCCATTTTTTAAGTCAGCTTTGGAGTTTGTTTATATTATAAAGAGATAAGTATACATATCTCTATACTGCTAATTTTATTAGCTTGAAACATGTACCCGAGCAAGTTCCCTATGTTTGACAAAATACGTTTAGGAAGAAAAAATTTACTTACTGAAACTATTACTAAATATATTCAAAAATAGGGTAAACTAAATTGGTAAATTTTAATGTTAAGCCGTGTTGTGGTATAAAAACATGAAAATTCACCCTAATTTCATTTAATTTCTCTGGTTTCACTTAAATTGATATTAGGGTTAATTTTCAGGTTTTTCGTCCTCAATTACTTTAAAATAGTGTTGTTAATTTTCCGGAACAATAAAATGTGGAATTTTCCGCAAATCGGAAAAAAATTTAAAAAAAATTACTTTTTAAGGGTTTTTAATGTTTTGAACTTTTTATCGATTTAAAATGTCTAATAACAGTAAACATACTACAAAACCTTAATAGTGTTACATTGTTAATCAGTTTAAACTGGTCTAGAGGTTTAGTTTTACTTTCAGATTCGAAATAATTAGGCGAAAATGACGCTTTATTTAAATTGGCAAATAATATTTTAGACTAATCATCGAATGAATTTTTTTTTTTTTTTTCGGAAAAATACGGAAAATTTTCCGGAAAAAAGGCCTCGGTAATTTTCCGACTTACAACACTACTTTAAAAGTTCGATTGTGATTTTCAAAATGGAACTAGATTTGGTAAATGGCTGCCAAGAGAAAATGGCCAGAAACTTTTGATCGAGACTGTACAAGTTAATTTTAATGGCAAAGGCGATTACTTATTTCGTAATAAGTATATTATTAACTTCTGGTATGGGATAATATAAATAAATTAAAGATTCAATTTTACAATTACGTAAATAGTGTACATTTAATTTGGCGTAGAATCTCCAAATGTTTTCCTCTAGCGAAGTTACAAGTTTCATTTTTATGGCCTAGATGCATACTTATCTGATTGAAGTAATGCTGAAACATTTTAAGAAATCACTTCAATTACAATGAAATAACAGTTTGCAAAAATTTAATTACGATTTTTTGAAATGTAGACCATTTCATTGTAAAACTTTAACTACGATTAATTTAAAATTTATTGCATTGAAAACGCTAACTACGATTTTTTTGAAATTTAGAATATTTAATTGAAAACGCTAACAACGATTTTTTTAAATTTAGAATATTTAATTGTAAAACTTTAACTACGATTTTTTTGAAATTTAGAATTTATTTCAATGAAAACGTTAACTACGATTTTTCCGAAATGTAGACTATTTCATTGAAACCTAACTACGAATTTTCTGAAATGTAGACTATTTCATTGAAACCTAACTACGAATTTTCCGAAATGTAGACTATTTCATTGAAACCTAACTACGAATTTTCCGAAATGTAGACTATTTCATTGAAACCTAATTACGATTTTTCTGAAATGTAGACTATTTCATTGAAACCTAACTACGAATTTTCTGAAATGTAGACTATTTCATTGAAACCTAACTACGAATTTTCCGAAATGTAGACTATTTCATTGAAACCTAACTACGAATTTTCCGAAATGTAGACTATTTCATTGAAACCTAACTACGAATTTTCTGAAATGTAGACTATTTCATTGAAACCTAACTACGAATTTTCCGAAATGTAGACTATTTCATTGAAACCTAATTACGATTTTTCTGAAATGTAGACTATTTCATTGAAACCTAACTACGAATTTTCTGAAATGTAGACTATTTCATTGAAACCTAACTACGAATTTTCCGAAATGTAGACTATTTCATTGAAACCTAACTACGAATTTTCCGAAATGTAGACTATTTCATTGAAACCTAACTACGAATTTTCTGAAATGTAGACTATTTCATTGAAACCTAACTACGATTTTTCCGAAATGTAGACTATTTCATTGAAACCTAATTACGATTTTTCTGAAATGTAGACTATTTCATTGAAACCTAACTACGAATTTTCTGAAATGTAGACTATTTCATTGAAACCTAACTACGAATTTTCCGAAATGTAGACTATTTCATTGAAACCTAACTACGAATTTTCCGAAATGTAGACTATTTCATTGAAACCTAACTACGAATTTTCTGAAATGTAGACTATTTCATTGAAACCTAACTACGATTTTTCTGAAATGTAGACTATTTCATTGAAACCTAACTACGAATTTTCTGAAATGTAGACTATTTCATTGAAACCTAACTACGAATTTTCCGAAATGTAGACTATTTCATTGAAACCTAACTACGAATTTTCCGAAATGTAGACTATTTCATTGAAACCTAACTACGATTTTTCCGAAATGTAGACTATTTCATTGAAACCTAACTACGATTTTTCTGAAATGTAGACTATTTCATTGAAACCTAACTACGAATTTTCTGAAATGTAGACTATTTCATTGAAACCTAACTACGAATTTTCCGAAATGTAGACTATTTCATTGAAACCTAACTACGATTTTTCCGAAATGTAGACTATTTCATTGAAACCTAACTACGATTTTTCTGAAATGTAGACTATTTCATTGAAACCTAACTACGAATTTTCTGAAATGTAGACTATTTCATTGAAACCTAACTACGAATTTTCCGAAATGTAGACTATTTCATTGAAACCTAACTACGAATTTTCCGAAATGTAGACTATTTCATTGAAACCTAACTACGAATTTTCTGAAATGTAGACTATTTCATTGAAACCTAACTACGATTTTTCTGAAATGTAGACTATTTCATTCAAAAATAACTACGAATTTTCTGAAATGTAGACTATTTCATTCAAACCTAACTACGATTTTTCCGAAATGTAGACTATTTCATTCAAAAATAACTACGAATTTTCTGAAATGTAGACTATTTCATTGAAACCTAACTACGATTTTTCTGAAATGTAGACTATTTCATTGAAACCTAACTACGATTTTTCTGAAATGTAGACTATTTCATTGAAACCTAACTACGATTTTTCTGAAATGTAGACTATTTCATTGAAACCTAACTACGAATTTTCCGAAATGTAGACTATTTCATTGAAACCTAACTACGAATTTTCCGAAATGTAGACTATTTCATTGAAACCTAACTACGAATTTTCCGAAATGTAGACTATTTCATTGAAACCTAACTACGAATTTTCTGAAATGTAGACTATTTCATTGAAACCTAACTACGATTTTTCTGAAATGTAGACTATTTCATTGAAACCTAACTACGATTTTTCCGAAATGTAGAATATTTAATTGAAAACTTTAACTACGATTACTCTGATGTATATATTTATTTAATTGAAAAATTTAACTACGATTACGCTGAAATATATATTTATTTAATTGAAAACTAACTAGTCCGGTTTAACCAAATGAATGAAAAAAATATAAATTTCCGCCGAAAACTCGATATCCGCATAGAAACGCAGTAACGTAATGTGCCAGAAAGAAGATGACATTTAAATGGAACATAGATTGTGGAGAGCGCTTAGTGCCCGGATAATATTGATCGCGAGAAAACGAGAGCCTGGATAAAGAGAGAGGGGGGACGCCAAAAGGGGGAGAGAGAACAGGCAGAGATAGACATTTTAGCGCGGGGAAGCTTCAACGGTTCTGTGGTGTAGTGGTTATCACGTTTGCTTTACACGCAAAAGGTCCCCGGTTCGATCCCGGGCAGAACCAGATGATATTTTTACAAGACGAAAATTAATCTTTAACTATTTAGAACTCTTGGCGATGTCTTCAAAATGCTCCGTTTACGGTTAAAAGCTTGAAACTTTCCAATTAAAATACTTATGATTTAGGATATAATTAAAATAATCTAGGATATATGTTTTGGGTCGTGCTGTCCGCTATCTTGAATTCAAGATTTTTAATATTTTATTTTTATTTTTACAGTAAAATCTTAGCTATTAAAAAAAAATATTTATTTACTGTTTAGAACTTAGAACTTTCCACATACGTACTATTAAAGATATTGGAATTTCTGGAGGGGGTAACCACTTAAGAAATCTAATGTACAAACAGTGAGAAATCAAAATATTTATTTCTGAAAATCTAGAAGCACAAGATAAATATTAGATATCTATTAAAATTCAAATAAATATTAGAAATATATTAAAATTCCAATAAATATTAGAAATCTAGAGAAATTCAAATAAATATTAGAAATCTATTAAAATTGAAATAAATATTAGAAATCTAGAGAAATCCAAATAAATATTGGAAATCTAGAAAAATAAACGGAAATATTTTCTTTATTTCTGGAAATCTAGAAATACAGGGGAAATATTAGAAATTTCGAGAAATCCAAAGAAATATTGAAAATCTAGAGAAATCTCGGAAATATATGGAAATCAGAAATCTGGTGTACAACTTTTTTCGAAGTGGCTACCCCCTCGGAATTTCTAGGATCGTCATTTTACAATATAAATGTTTTTATTTTTTGATTAAAATATAAATATACTATTGAGAAATCGCCATTTTTAATCCAAGATGGCGGTTTCTAATTTAACCTCTCAACTTAAATGTTTCTTAATTCTGAAATATTTTCTCATAAACCATGGTATAAAATCCTTAACGCTATCCCGCGCCATATTTTATCCAAATAATTACGAAAAACCAATTTAATCCAGAAAATCCACATTATATTAAATAAATAAAATATTCATGATCCCAGGAAGATATTCTCCAGCTACACAGCGTCTTCCCCCATACCACCCGAAAGGGGGGGGGATATTACACTAGGAAAGGCGGAGGGGCGTGGTCTTTATCTTGGGAATCAAGAGGACCGCGCATTAACCCGAATACATTAAAAACAATGTAATGGCAGGAAAAAAAAATACGGAAATATCAAAACTATTCCGACTTTATTGACTTATAAAAAAAAGAACGGTTTCGATGCGCAGTTCAGAACATCCGTGTAAACTTAAGCAGGTGATTTATACATTTTTTACGCTTCAGTTTTTAAATAAATAAAAAACAGCGGAAGGGTACGAAGAGAAAAAAAAAACAGCTTTCACAATAATTAGGCATAAAAAAACTCAGTGAACAAATAAAGATGACAATAATGTTGACATTTTTTCGACTTCCGGTATTGAGAGGACAAAATCACGATTAGAGCGACGCACTACAAAATCTTTCGGCCAATCTATTTACCTAGCTTTACAAATTATAACACGAGATGTATCACACCATCACACGCGAACACGTCGTCGTTTAGCAAAACTGCCACGTAGGCTTTCTGTTTATAACGCGACTAGACGCCTAATCAATCAACTAAGAAATTGGGATAGCTCGTAATATTTAGCGCCAATATTTCCCGAGATCGTCCAAACCAAGCCTTTTCAAATTAAGTATTTTAGTAGGCAGATTTAAACGCGTTAACTTATAAATTGACGCGAGGATCGATCAACCTAAATTTCGAATACGCAAAAAAAGTAACTTTGTATTTATAAAGACAACATTTATCGGGGACAAGGAAAGGTGATGATAAAAATGTCATCAAAATAAGGTCATAAAACCCAGGTTGATTAAACAGAACAGATTTCTTTCTATATTAAATGTATTATATCGTGAAACCCGTTACTGAATAGATTTCCAAAAAAGAGGGAAGTTTATTCTGTTGTTACGACGGTGACGTCAAAGTTAGGACTTACTTACATCATAAGTGGATAATATACATAAGTATGACACTTCCTATTCACTTATTTTAATGATAGTCGGTTTCGCCAATGACAACGTAAACCATTACGTACCGACGGACTGACAACTAGGGATGTGCGAGTAGTGGTTTTAGGCAATCGAGTCGGTTATCGAGTATCAAATATTTTTTCATCGAGTATTCGAGTCGAGTAATATATAAGTCGAGTCGAGTAATCGAGTATCAAACATTTTTTCATCGAGTATTCGAGTAATATATAATTCGAGTCGAGTAATCGAGTATCAAACATTTTTTCATCGAGTATTCGAGTCGAGTAATATATAAGTCGTGTCGAGTAATCGATTATTTGATTAAGGGGAAACTCTCCCTTATTCGAGTCGAGTAACTAAAAAAACATCGATTAATATTTTTAACGAGTCGGGTTATCGAGTACTTGATTAGGAGTTGGTTTTATTCAATAAATTATGAAATTAAATTTAAATGGAGTATAAAGTAACTTTCAATGCTGAAAATTTTTCCTTTAATTTAAATGAACCACAGTTTCCACAACATTGTAGGTACCGTTTATTGTCCCCCAAAAAGTTGTAAAACTCCTCTTTGAACTTTGAAGCAACGAGGATAGAAAAAACTAATACTCGACGAGTTTAGAGAGCAGCTTATTCGAGTAATCGGGTACCCGAATATGCAATTTTTGGGTACTCGGTAATCGACGAGTATTCTCCAATTAATTATTCAGGGTCGAGTTCGAGTACTCGATCTCCAAAAAGGCCGAGTACTCGATGATGTTCGAGTACTCGGCCAGCCCTACTGACAACTCTCCGCGAACTGCACCTAGTATTTGGAGGATGCCCGTAAAATCGCCAAGGCCTATTGAAAATTAAAATGCTTTCAAAAGTGTAAATAACGCTTACTTTTGGAAAATAATGATGAATTTTTGAATCGGAAGATAAAAATAACTATTATACACACCAGTTGGCTCCATTTCAGAAGTTAGTTTTTTTCGAATTTCAAACCAAAACGCGTGTACGCTCGTATTTCTCGCCATCAAACTAACCAACTATTTTGCCAACCGAAAGAGTAGGAAGGGATGAGTTTCCTGTTCGGAAACTTCCTATTTCGCAATCACTCCACGACAGACTATCATTAACCGAATTCGTTCTGCACCATACTTATGTATACTATCAACTTATGGTTACACTAATAAGTGGATAATATCGTTCCATAACTATGTCTCTTTCGGGAATATTTTATTGAGAGCTATTCACAAATTGACGTCAGAATAAGGGGTTAAACCAGAAGTCTACGATATCGTTTTATAAGTATGTATCTTCCGGGAATATTTTATTGAGAGCCATTGTCAAATTGACGTTCGAGCCTGGGCCGGATTAACGCTATTGGGGGCCCTGTGCAAAGTACAATTTGGGGCCCCCCAAAAAAATTAATAACCTACTTTTCATATAATATAAAAAAATGGTAAAACATTTATTTCGAAGACCGGGGCCCCTAACCTCGGGGGCCCCATTTCCATGGCACTTGCCTTAATAAGGCCCTGGTCAGAGAACGGGGTTAAACCTTAAGTCTACAATATTATTCCATAAGTATGTCTCTTTGGAAAATATTTTATTGAGAGCGATTTACTAACAATGTAAGTTATGTCAAAATACGCGGTTAAATCATGTCTTTATTATTTAAATAAAATATGCCT
Organism: Leiobunum rupestre; assembly: GCF_980474605.1. Taxonomy (NCBI): domain Eukaryota; kingdom Metazoa; phylum Arthropoda; class Arachnida; order Opiliones; family Sclerosomatidae; genus Leiobunum; species Leiobunum rupestre. Next base: position 63,226,726 of record NC_143387.1, read on the forward strand.
CTTTCAGGAATATTTTACGGAGTGTTACTCCATAAGTGTATAATATTGATACATAAGTGTGACACTTCCAATTCCTCACACGTAAAAGTTTTACTGAGAGCTAGCTATTCACAAGACTGACTGCATTACGGGCTTCGTCTCTGTTTTGTGTTCGCTCGCTAACGCGTCACACGTAGCCTTTGACAGCGCCTCGCTAGGGGGAGATTTAATTCCTGTGATGACGTCACTCCGTTACTAGCTCTCAGTAAAATATTCCCCAAAGTGACAAACATATGGAACAATATTATAGGCTTATGGTCTACACATTCGTTTCATAAGGACGTATCTTCCGGGAATATTTTATTGAGAGCTATTCACAGAGTGATGTCAGAGGACAGTGTTCAACCATAAGTCTATAACATTATACCAAAAGTAGGTTGTAAAATATTTTATAGAGGGCTATTCACAAATACGGTGTTAAACCATAAGTCTATTAATTTTTCCGTAAGTATGTTTACACGGGAAATATTATACAGATAACTTTTCACGGAGTGACGTCATAACAGGAAGTAATCGCCCCCTAGGGAGGTTCTATCAAAGAATACGGGATATACGAGAAGACTTTCGGTTTGCTTACAGCATCGTTATCATGGTCTCATAATATTAACCAATATTATTTTTTACTCGATCAAAAACGCGCCATCTATCGTACAAGCACGAACTATAATTTAGCTCATTTGCATAGTAACAGAACCTAGAATAATTTTATGGCGTAAAATTGAATTTCGCAATACGTGCCCGTATAAGCTACGCCTAAAGGTAATTTTCTTCTTTCCAATGTCATTTAAAGTTAATAATTATTGGCCGTTCTTTCGCAACTTTCGCTTCTCGCGAACTTGACCTCTTCCGCGTGGCACTTTCCCTTTCAGTTGCTGTAGCGGGAACCTCGCCAGATATTTCACAGAGACAGAAATTAGGCTTCATAAAAAAACAAAATTGTTTTTCGGGTTTTTGAAGATAGGCGCCAACTAAATGTTACGTAATCGCGACATTATCCGTGAAATACTCAACGAATTTCAATTTAAATGTGACGGTGATGTGTTCCAGAGAAATTAAAATGTATATTAAGCCTTTCAATTTGACATTTTAATTCAGAGAAAATTGAAATATATTTTTTAAGAGTTTAATTTTTTAAATAAACGCCTAAATAAAACCTGTAAAGCGATTCGCCTAGAAGTAGTAATACAGAGAGCCAGGATCGATCCCAGCTTGTGGCACTGTGTGCAAACTCGGAACAACTCCTTCTGTGTTGAGTTCGCAAGTTCTCTCCCCACTGGTTTAAGGGGTTTTCCCTCGAGCTCTTCGGATTCCTCTTCCATAAAAACTTGTTGAGGTTAATGGTAATAGTAGGTGTAGGGGGCTGTTGGCTCGCGTGGCATGAAGGGCTTGCCACCACCCTCCTACGCGTTGTAACCCGGTCACCTGTTTAAGGTATTTAAAGTCGCTTGATGACTTAGGCCTAAGGTGGTGCCAAGGGTATAGAGTAGTATCGGCTCCCCGTCTTCGACTGTATTAGGGTCTACGGGATAATAACGTAGCCGATACTACTCTATACCCAAGGCACCACCTTAGGCATAGCTGATTATTATTATTATTATATAAATAAATAACTATTTTATTCAATGCGCGTAGGGGAGGAAAAAACAGAAAACGGCATTTGTTAAGACCAATAATACATCTTCCAAAATGAAACTCATAAATGATAAAATATCATTAAAAGGTTACAATTTATTCTAATAATAACCGAAAAAAAAACGATAGAATTGTTAAAGTTTATATTAACTTTCTTGTTATTCAGAATTTTATTCACGGTGACAGAAAAACTAGAAAAAATGTATAAATAATTGGAAATTTATAGTTTTATTCTAGAAAATATATAAATTTTTCTATTGAAATAACAAAGATATATTGTTTTAAAAACTTAAGAGTAAAAACCCAAGATTTTGAAACGTTTTTTAGTAGGTTGGAAAAATATTTTGGATTGAATCTGCATGACGCGACAGCTGACGTAATTTAGTTAGAATATTCTTTCTAAATTTGGCAGTTTTTACCTCTCCGAGGGGACTTTGTACCCTAGGAGGGATTATACAACCACCGTGTCTGTCTGTCTGTGGGTGGGTCTGTCTGTCAGGCCTGCGAACGCGTTCGCATTTTCGGGGCAAAGGGTAATCACTGCGTACCCAGTTTCTTAGAATCAGGGAAAAGGTTTTTCCAAAAGCGCCCTCTTTTTGTCATTGGGTGTAGTATAATTTTTTAATCGGCCGGGATTCGAACCCGAGCCCTCTTGGACGACAGGTGAGCGTTCTACCGCAGAACCACGGATACAGTTACGCTTCACTGAAAATTAAAAACTCTACCAAAATTCCCCATAGGAAAATAAAAGTAAATACAGATAGATCGAGAATGTATTTATTGACACTTAAAGATAATGATGATATTCCTATTTGCGTGAGGGGAATTGGGAGCTAAACATCGTTTCGATATAGTCATCTCACGAAATACAAATAATTTAATTCTAGTTTATAGTAAGAGATTAAAAATATTAATTAATTATTATCCATTAATTATCTAATTAATTAATTATATTTAACACATAATTCAAAACTATTTGCGCTCAAATGTATCCCATGAAAATCGTCTGAATATAATCATTTTCCCGAAATATAAATAATACATTTCTGGTTATAAGAAAACCAAACGAAATATAAGAAATATAGGTTAATTAATAAATAAAAGAATTATTATTAACAAATGAATGAATTATTATTATTAACAAATGAATGAATTATTATTATTAACAAATGAATGAATTATTATTATTAACAAATGAATGAATTATTATTATTAACAAATGAATGAATTATTATTAATAAATGAATGAATTATTATTAATAAAAAATGAATGAATTATTATTAATAATAAATGAATAAATTATTATTAATAAATGACCGAATGAATTATTATTAATAAATGACCGAATGAATTATTATTAATAATAAAAGAATTAATTATTATTAATAAATGAATGAATTATTATTAATAAGTGAATGAATTATTACTAATAAACATTATTAATAAGTAAATGAATTATTATTAATAAGTGAATAAATTATTATTAATAATCGAATGAATTATTATTAAACATATTATTAATAAACATATTATTAATAAGTGAATAAATTATTATTAATAATCGAATGAATTATTATTAATAAACATATTATTAATTATATCTAACACAGTATTAATACGCATATCCATCCTTAGAAAGTTTTTCTTCGTTTAATCTACATATTCTTGCCATAGTCACGAAACATCAGTGCCAAAAACATGTTTAGAAACGAGGAAAAATGGGAAAGGGGTGTGTAGCGGTAGCCACATTTTCGGCGAAACGAGGTCCTTTAATTAATAATCTCCCCTCTCTTCACCCGCCGCTGTTTATAAACACGTCTTTTAACAACTCCAATTAATTTAAAACTTTAACACACATTTTTCTTAATCTCCCGCCAGGGTGAGGGGGAGGGGGGGGGGGGCAATGTAATCTTTGATGTAATATCCGCGGTGAAGAGATGAGGGCTATTGTGGAAACGATTGCCTTCGGAGCACGAAATAGTCATTTATCCTTCCCCCATTCATTTTACGCACTCTTTTTCACCACGTAACTGACAAGAGTTAATTTTTTTTAGAAGTGGCGTCCTCTAGTTCCTGCTACGAACGAAAGGGGGCGCTGTCTACCAAAGGGTTGAGCCGTGCTATATATATATATATATATATATATATATATATATATATATTGTTATACCAAGAATGGATTTAATTTTTGGGATTATAACTATTCCGTGGGGATTGTGGTCGAATTTACCCCTGGTTCGAGGTGGGGGGGGGGAATACGTCACAGGCGTTCGCTTCAATGACGTCAGTTTCAGGGAACCAATGAGATTCGATTTTTATTTAGAGCGTGAAGGGGCTTTGAAGGAACGCTAAAAATGATCTCAACGTAGATATTCTCTTTAAGTATAAACGAATACATTCCGAATTGTACACATCGTGATCAAAGGTTTTTGTACCCGTCCATCGAAGAGGCCAACACCCCTCTAAGAAACTGCGCCCATTTTTAATCTAACAACGTTACCGGTACAACCCCCCCCCCCCTAGGAAAGACGTGATTTTCAACTTCTCAAATATGCTATTATAATATAAAATGGAGATTCGTTTCTGCTGTCTACTTCTTCGGGTGAACATCGTCTCATTGTGTTGTACGTATTATTCTCGGCCGATAGGTCTTAGCGGCTGTCACGATTATGACAGTCACGTTAATAGATTGGCCACACCGACAACTTAGGCTCGCTGTTCTCCGCGGAACCAGGAGTAGCAACGATAATATTGAAAGTTCGCGAAAAGTATTTAACCCCAAAAACCAATTTGATAGAACGTCAAAGCGAAGGCTTGTATTAAACCGCGGAAATGGGATGGATTTGGAAGTGTCGAAATAACCGGGATACGCGAGTAGATTGCCCCTGGAAATTATCTTCTCCGTGAACACCGGTGTTACCGCTCGCGGATCCAGAAATGGATTCCTCCCTGTTTTAAAAGGGATTTGGTAATTACATTGAGCTAATAAATATTCATTCATTCATTAAATGGCAAGATCTGGTAGAGACGAATTCTGGGGCGTTGGGGACAATTAAGAATTAAAACTTACAAGGAGACGACCCGAGGTGTTACACACTGATTTCGTTCAAACTCGGGGGATTGGTAGACCTTCATGTAACTTGAAAAATCCTAAAGGGAATTTATTCAATGGGCAACGGTTTTGCCATGGCAACCAAAAAGGTTTTTGACAACATAAAATTAAAATTTTTCCTATTTAAGCCATATCGGTTCATTTTCACCCATTGGTTCAAATTGATCAAAATGTGATCAATTTTGATTTTCTTCGTCAATTTTTCAATTTTTTTTTATATAATTTTGGTATTTTAAATTTTTTTAAATCTTTCACAGGGGGGGGGGGGGCTTGGAATCGGTTCAAATCCCATGTTATTTTCAATGGAAAAATTTCCATTTTATGTTGTCAAAAACATTTTTCGTTGCCATGGTAAAACCGTTGCCCATTGAATAAATTAATTTTGGGCTTTTTCAAGTTACATGAAGGTCTACCAGTCCCCCGAGTTTGAACAAAATCGGTCGTCTCCTTGTTAGTGCCAAATTAATAAAAATATTCCCTCTTGCAAATGCATTCATATTCGAGCTGTCCATATTATAAATTAATAACCCTATCCATCCTTTTGTTTTATCAGGATTCGTACGAAATTTTCGGATTTAAAATCCCTGACTTATCCAGGTTATCCTTGACCATTTTTTGGCGATATCCCTGACTTTTTTGGTAATAGTCCTGGTAATTTTTCATAGGCAAAATACAAAGTGGAATCATTTTTTTAAAATATCACAAACTTAATTATATTTTATAGCAGCATAATGAGAGCTCTCCTATCTCGGAAAAAGGTGCCAGACATAAGTGCTCAAGAGAAGATACCGAATTTTTCTCTACGATGCAAAGTTTGTTGACTAATAAAATTTATTTATATATATAATAAGCTGCACATTAAGCCAGTGGCTTTTGTATCACGATATTATTTAAATCCCTGACTTATCACAATATTATTTAAGTCCCTGACTTATCACAATATTATTTAAGTCCCTGACTTATCACGATATTATTTAAATCCCCGACTTATCACGATATTATTTAAATCCCCCGACTTATCACGATATTATTTAAGTCCCTGACTTATCACGATATTATTTAAATCCCCGACTTATCACGATATTATTTAAATCCCCCGACTTATCACGATATTATTTAAGTCCCTGACTTATCACGATATTATTTAAGTCCCTGACTTATCACGATATTATTTAAATCCCTGACTTATCACGATATTATTTAAATCCCTGTCTTTTCCCCCCAATTTGAGTATCCCTGACTTATCCAGGTTCAGTACGAACCCTGTTTATTTTTCCAAATTTGTTAAGTTTTTTGGCAAACTTATTCGAAATTATTATATATAATATGTTTTTGACGATGGCAAATATATTTTAAAGCATGTGAATCTATATTTATGATTTCCTCCCTGTTATAAAAGGGATTTGTCCTTTAACAAAGAGTTAATAAATATTCATTCATTCGTTTACGCGACGTTTCTATTGTAGAGGCGCGTGGTAACCGTTTTCTTGCGCCATTTAGCATGGTAACCGCGGGGATCAGATTGAAGGGTGACCACAGGAAAGAGGAAACCTCCATTTCTTAATAGTCATTTTATAGGAAATTATAGGAATCATTTTAATAAAGATAAAACAAAGGCTTTTAAAACAACTTTGATTACATTTAATATGAAATATCGCCGACTATGTAATGTAGCATTTTCATTGCAAGACGTGAAAGCCCATGCATTTAGTGCAGACTGTTTTTGAAATCTTTCTACCAAATTTAAAAAGTACGAAAAATAGGAAAATTGACAAATTATAGGAAATTATAGGAAGGCAACCGAAATATAGGAAAAAAAAGATTGACCTCTTTTTTAATAATAATCAGCTAGGCTAATACCCAAGGCACCACCTTAGGCCTAAGTCATCAAGCGACTTTTAAAGCCTTTAATTCAGGTGGCCGGGTTACAACGCGTAGGAGGGTGGTGGCCAGCCATTCATGCCACCCGAGCCAACAGCTCCCTACACTCACTATTAGCTTTATCACCCAGTGCCACAAGCTGGGATCGAACCCGGCTCCTCTTAATGCGAGGAGCCAGTGCTAAGCACTCCGACACCCCACTAACAACAAGTGAAAGTATGAAAAGTTAATTTTTAGTTCGGGAATAGATTTGGTAATCGCGTTATTTTGAATCGGGGATGGGAATTTCGGTTATGTATCTTCGTTTTATTCCCGATACTTTGAATCTGGGATTGGAATGAGAATGATAAAAATATTTCTCAAATGAAATGGGAATAGTTTGAAGACCAATATTTTCAAGGAAATGGGTTATAGGAATGAATATTGTTTCAACGGGAATGGTAACGTTTCGGTTTCAAATGCAGCCCTCTAGATGCTCGTTAGAACCTTAATTTGTTGTTACGTTCAACTTCAAACAGTATTGTGCATTTAAAACACGACGGTTATATTTCCCGATGTAAAATCGAATTACCCCAAAATTCATCATAGGAACAACGGGTATCTTCTGTAAAAATATATTCCAAGTTACGAGAAGAATTAGAGTAGTCAAATTTTCGGAAAACTTAAATGCGGAAATATTTCCGGAAATTTTTTCGTATAGGGGTTTCTATAAAATACGGGAGGTCATGTGATAATGTTTTGTCTACGTCACTTAGTGGTAGCTCTTGAATATGAAACCATCGTGCAAGTAAAACACCTAAATAACTTGCGCTCGTGACGCAGTTAAAAACATTTTATACTTCCAATTTTTATTGTTTTATTTTATAGAAACACCTATTGCGGAAAAAATAAAAAAATTGAAAGATATATTACTTTTTAAGGGTTTTATTCTAGCGCAGTCTAGAGGTTTATTTTTACATTTGGGTTCGACAAAATGACTCGAAAATGCCGCGAAATTTAAACAATATTAGGCTAATCATGGAATGAAAACCCTTTTTTTTCTTTTTTCGGAAAAATATGGAAAACGTTTGGGAAAATTTTCCGACTTACAACTCCAAGAAGAACAATATTAATTAACAACTTAATTCCAAAGGATTAAGAATGTTTAAAAATAATACATTTTAGTTTTTCATTTTTAAACATTTAGCTGAAACTAAGATACAAGTGCAGATAATAGGGAGCTAACAGTTCACACAACGTCACCCATGATTTTTCCTATTAAAAAAAAAATCCACCCAACATTGGGGCCACAGCCAAAGCTACGCAGTGTTAGTTAGATCGTATAAATAGATCGAATTTTAATTTTTATAAAAAAAATACTACACTTTGATCTTAGCCAAAAGATGTAGAGGCTTATAAAAATTTAAAATAATATATTTACAAAAGTTATTTTTGTAGATATAAATATTGCACAATCGCCTTTCTAAACAGAAATGTTCTATAGAGTAATATCGGCGTGACGTATGTCGACGTCACCCATAATTTTTCCTATAGATAAAAAACTGCCCTCAAAATGGCGGCTACAGCCCAAAGCTACAGAGCGATACTACTCTATTGAAGTTTTTCAAAAAAATATCAATTGGATGCATTGCTAAAAATTCCAATGTTTGTTCAAGTTTCTTTGATAAAAATCGGGAAGCATATTTACAAGTTAAAGAACTGAAGAAGAGCAAACGGGAAGTGAGGCTGAATTCAAAATATCCGCAATCGATCTAAAGAACGATGTTTGTAATAAGATACGAAATAAATTTTCCATTCTATTTTTATTTTAAATGTCAATATGAAAAAAAAATAAAATGTGTTCGTCGTTTTGAGAGGGAGGTCCCGAACAGGTTCGATAACCTATCAAGGGTGTGACTAGGCAAAAAAGATTCGTGGTTACGGCACTCTATTATTTTGCAAAAGCGAAATCCCGCTTCCTGAGAGCCCCCTACATTAAATATAGCGAAAGAAAACTGAATCGAGAGGTTTTCAAAGGTTTTTCGAACAGGTAGATACGAGCCAATCTGACCCAGACCTTGGCCGAAAGATGGATAAAAAAAAATTGTGGGATGGAAAATGACGCTGTCATCGCGTATTATGGGCATTTTCTTGTTGGCCCAACAGTTACGGCGAAATTTCTCACGCCCCACCCCTCGAGGGCAACTGGGTGGTCCCGCCAAAAGATACAGCGGCCATTCGCATGCAAATTTCATTAAATTACCCAAAAATAATAAATGACTGGAATACGCGACCACGTATTATTGTAGCCATTTCGTTGAAGGAAACGAAAGAGTTTATGAAATTAAATGGGACATTGGGGTCTAACCACACCCATCATATTAAATTAAAATTACCCCCTATTTTTAATTAAAAGGAGGTATTTTTATATACTAAAGAGTTACTGTTAGGGTTGTTGATTTATCATTTTCATTATTTTGAGATTTTCATTCTTTTAATGCAAATTAAAATTTAATTTAATGATATTTAAATTTAATTAATTGTAATTTAAATTGCACTTAATACTGAATTGGCATCGCATAAATACATTTTAATTCATAATAAATAATAATAATAATAATAATCAGCTAGGCTAATACCCAAGGTACCACCAATAAAATAGGCGAATTATAGGAAAAAATAGAAAATTAAATAGGCAAAATATAGGAAATAAAATAGGCGAAATATAGGAAATGAAATAGTCGAAATATAGGAAATAAAATAGGCGAAATATAGGAAATGAAATAGTCGAAATATAGGAAATAAAATAGGCGAAATATAGGAAATGAAATAGTCGAAATATAGGAAATAAAATAGGCGAAATATAGGAAATGAAATAGTCGAAATATAGGAAATAAAATAGGCGAAATATGGGAAATGAAATAGTCGAAATATAGGAAATGAAATAGGCGAAATATCGGAAATGAAATGGGCGAAATATCGGAAATGAAATGGGCGAAATATAGGAAATGAAATGGGCGAAATATCGGAAATGAAATAGGCGAAATATCGGAAATGAAATGGGCGAAATATCGGAAATGAAATGGGCGAAATATCGGAAATGAAATGGGCGAAATATAGGAAATGAAATGGGCGAAATATCGGAAATGAAATGGGCGAAATATCGGAAATGAAATGGGCGAAATATAGGAAATGAAATAGTCGAAATATAGGAAATGAAATAGTCGAAATATAGGAAATGAAATAGTCGAAATATAAGAAATAAAATAGGCGAAATATAGGAAATGAAATAGTCGAAATATAGGAAATGAAATAGTCGAAATATAGGAAATGAAATAGTCGAAATATAAGAAATAAAATAGGCGAAATATAGGAAATGAAATAGTCGAAATATAGGAAATAAAATAGGGGAAATATAGGAAATGAAATAGTCGAAATATAGGAAATAAAATAGTCGAAATATAGGAAATGAAATAGGCGAAATATCGGAAATGAAATGGGCAAAATATCGGAAATGAAATGGGCGAAATATAGGAAATGAAATAGTCGAAATATAGGAAATGAAATGGGCGAAATATAGGAAATGAAATGGGCGAAATATAGGAAATGAAATGGGCGAAATATAGGAAATGAAATGGGCGAAATATAGGAAATGAAATGGGCGAAATATAGGAAATGAAATGGGCGAAATATAGGAAATGAAATGGGCGAAATATAGGAAATGAAATGGGCGAAATATAGGAAATAAAATGGGCGAAATATAGGAAATAAAATGGGCGAAATATAGGAAATAAAATAGGCGAATTATAGGAAATAAAATAGGCGAATTATAGGAAAATATACGTAAAATAATCCGGTAATATAATAATATAAGCTAAGCTTTCTGAACTTGTTTTATGTAGCTCATTCGTCATGAAATACGTAGAAGTTGAGTTCAGTTTATGCTTAAAAACAGGGTGCCTCGTCGAATTTACTCTTATGTCCATGTTTTTCGTAGTACAACGTCCTCGATACGTCACCCGTGACGCAGCAGCAACATCAAAACCAGTGGGGCAATGATATACTTTATTAGAAAGGCCTATTATTGCATATCGGTATATTTTAACTCGAATCACCTAGAATATCGATATTTTTTTGTACACTGCTTTCTTGCATTATTGGATCACTTTGCGGATTTACAAATCCTGAACATTTCAAGATTTTTGCCGAAAGTCGCAGTGTTTTCACTAGATGTTCTATGACACGTACAAAAAGGTTCTTTCAATTTCAAAAGACCGTGGAGTTATAGGAAGGCATGAAAAATATAGGAAAATATAGGAAGTCTGGTTTGCCAAGTAAACGTTAATGTTTTTTTTGGGTCAAATTCTGGGTTAAACATAATTAAATTAGTCCGAGCAGTATTTGAAAAGGGGAAAATTACAAAATTCTTAAAATTATTTATTTTCCAAGTAAATGATAAATAATAGCAAAGGTTGCGTAACGTTTACCGCATTTCACCCACTGATTTCACAAGTACATCACACAATATTTAAATTAATGCGAAGTTTACGTGATTTAAATATTTCTCTTTAAAGAAGTAACGTATAAACGCCCAAAAAACCAACAATAAATGAGTGTCGAAATTAATAAGAAATTTCGATTGACCTTAATTTTATCTCAAAACTTTCGGCAAAAACAGACTCCCACGGTCAAAAATCTTAGACACTGTTCTCTATTTAATTTCAATTTTATTACGCGTTATCGATAAATACTTTTTCACTAGTTAGAAATATAAAACACCAAATTATGATTAGCGGCAACGTTGGAGTGGGGTGGCGGAGTGGTTAGCACTTTCGCCTCGCAGCAAGAGGAGCCGGGTTCGATCCCAACTTGTGGCACTGGGTGAAAACTCGGAAAAACTCCTTCCGCGTTGAGTTTGCAAGTTCTCTCCCCGCTGGTTTACGGGGTTTTCCCCGAGTTCTTCGGTTTTCCCTTTCCATAAAAACTTGTTGAGGTTAACGGTAATGGTGAGTGTAGGGATCTGTTGGCCCGCGTGGCATGAAGGGCTTGAAACCACCCTCCTATACGCGTTGTAACCCGGCCACATGAATTAAAGGCTTTAAAAATCGCTCCATGACTTAGGCCTAAGGTGGTGCCTTGGGTATTAGCCTAGCTGATTATTATTATTATCGTCTCAGCATTTTAATTATCTTTAAGTAAAAATAATAAAATTCTTGATATCTTAGGACCGATAATATTACGTTTGACTTTTCTTCCCGAATTAATAGCAAACAAACATTGGAAGCATATTACAATTTCAAATTAACTCTCTCACGGGGAAAGACGTTATTTCGCTTCTAAGTTTTCCCAAACCACTTATAAATACAATATCACGAATGTATTCAAGGTGACAGATAATAAGTCGCCAGCACTCTGTTCTCCTCGTCATCCCTGGAAGAAAAACCACGCCCCTCGGCTTTTCCTCGATCAATCTGTGTCCCCTTTCTGCTCGTGTAGGCGGAGACTATCTACGGGGAATCACGAATATAGCTATAGTTGGAGTTGCATATTCTAGGTGAAACCGAATATATCCTTGACGAGAAACGTCCACGATTCATTTAAGAAATTACTTAAATTTGTAATTACAGACGAGAAGATGACGCGGTTTGTTGTGTCGGCCAGGATTCAATCAAGCGTGTACTGTTATTGACATTTATAACGACGCTTACGATGATGGATTACAGAAGACGCGTCCATAATGATATGTCAAAATATGAATTTGAAACGGCGTTCAATTTTAATGATTCGGGTGGAATGAGTTAATTAGAATTCGCGATAAATGGAGAACTTAAAGAAGATTTTGGATTAGACGCGCGATGGGCAGGGTTGGCAAAATCCTTGTTTTTTTTAAAAAGAACAAAAACAATGTTTTTTATTGTTTTAAACAAGATTAATTGTTTTAAACTGTTTTTAAAGCGAACAATAAAAAACACATAATAAACAATAAAAAACTATGTTTAAAACACGTTTTAAACTAATCATTATACTTATGAATCACGAGTAAACTCATTTAAAGAAATATTACGTATCATTAAACGTATTATCATAAGTGGCATAATTACCCTAAGTGTGTCAATAAGATGAATTTTTCCATGATACCTTGTTTAACGAAATTGACGTAAATGACGTCATTTTTCCAGTGACGAAATTTACGTAATGTGTTGGCGAAGCGGCGTCTGCGGCGCGAGCATTAAAAATACCATATAGAGTACTTGAACGGAATTCGCGAGTCCTACGGTTCTTTGGTCTGTTTAGAACAAGCTCAAATTGAAGATTTTCTGTGGGAAAGGCTCCTATTGGCACACTTAGGGTAATTATGCCACTTATGGTATTATAAATAAACTTACAGGGAGAAGAACCAATGAGTACACGCTTATTTAAACGAGCCAAGAATTTCGCTAAGCGTTTTTGACCAACCATTGACCACCTTAGGGTTTTCGATGCCCCATGCAAATACTACCTAACCCGTAGTAGGGTTTTTAAAATAGTTATCATCCTGAAATTTTTGGTCGCATAGAACTAAGAAAAGGGAAAATATCCACACATTGTTTTTAGTTTTGGTTTATTGAAATGTGCACGTCTGCAGTCATAAATCATCACAAATAAACAATGTTACATTAAATAAGATTTTAGGTACCTCTATAATCTTAAAACTTCCATCACGTCATAAAATTTCTAAAAAATCGAGAAAGGGGACCGAAATCCCTTGATTTTTATCTTGGAGTGCCGCCTAGTTGGTTTTAGCCCGATCTGTCCAGACCGGCCGTGTTTCTTGTTACTTAAAACCCGGCACAACCCGACTAAACAGCAACCCTACTTTTATCACGTGCATAGGTAATGTCACAAATAGATGTTAAACAAAAAGACAAAATTCAATGCGCTCGTAGGATTTTTGCACTGGTAGGAAATTTATGAAATCATATCGAGGATTTTCAGTCGCTCTTTTCAGAGAATCTTTAAATCAAACTACCCGTTATAAATACAATTTACCTTTCTTAGAGCCTTGGAATGATTTTTTCTACCTTTTCCCTCATATTGAATAACGAAAATCTTACCAAAAACAATGAAAATTTACCATATAAAAAACATGTTTAAAACACATAGTTTAAAACGTTTAAAACAAATTGGTGTTTGTTTAAAATATTTGTTTTAAACGTGTTTTAAACACTTGTTTTAAACCTTTTGTTTAAAACTTGCCAACCCTGGCGATGGGAATTTTTTGGCAGCCCAAATGAAGAGCGCAATGTCCTATCCGTGATTAAAAAATGGGTATACAATCCATGTATTTCCCGCGTGTGTTACTCCGCGGTCCTTAATAAATAAGGTACTGTACCCTTAATACGGAGATACAATAGCTGGAGCAACGGCTGATGCCAGCGCCGTAGTGGACGCTTTTGGAAACTTGTCTACTCAAACAAACATTGATAGCGCCATATTTTATCGATTTAATAGTTTTAATCAGAATGCATTTTTTTTAAAAATAACAATCAGCTAGGCTAATACCCTTGGCACCACCTTAGGCCTAAGTCATCAAGCACCTTTTATAGCCATTAATTCAGGTGGCCGGGTTACAATGCGTAGGAGGGTGGTGGCAAGCACTTCATGCCACTCGAGCCAACAGCTCCCTACACTCACTTTTACCGTTAACTTCAACTAGTTTTTATGGAAGGGGAAACCGAGGAGCTCGGGGGAAAACAACTTCAACCAGTGGGGGGAGAACTTGCAAATTCAACGTAGGAGTTGTTGCGAGTTTTCACCCAGTGCCACAGGCTGGAATCAAGGATCCTTGCTGGAATCGAACCCGGCTCCTCTCGCTGCGAGGCGAAAGTGCTAACCACTACGACACCCCACCATTTATACTTATAAATGATTGATTAATATTTTGAAATAATAACTAATATGTAGGGTGACCACATCTATATTTTATGCATTTTTCATGCCTTCGTATTACCAAGAATATATTTATATAAATAACATTAGCAGGATAGGGCAGTTGATACTTCATTCTTAAAGAGATATACTATACACTTATGATAGTACTAGAATATCTTCACAAGAAACAACACAGATCAAATTCAGATTGGCAGAATACATTGAACTTTTTGAAGTGTGTCAAAACATGAAACGTGAACAGAAACGTAAAATAGTTTTTACATACATTTTTACGCGTGTGTTCCAACATTTACAATCGCAATTTAGTACATGTTTTTCACATTCATAATAATATGATTAAAGTAAAACGCTAAATAAAAAGGCTTTGTTTTGTAGTTAATTTAATAATTTTAAGGTTTATTTATGGTGCCGAACTTGTTTTTGACATAGTGCAGTCAAGCCTATGGACGAAATCATTAGCTCTATTTAGTACGAGAGCTGGAGAAACCTTGTAGAAGTGGGGAAAAACAGAAAACAAGAATGCCGCGTTATTTTATTGTTACTCTCCGTTACGAGTGGAGGGGCCGTGGAAAAATGTATTTTAATTTTCGTTAAGTAGTTCGCGAAACAGCCCCTAATTTACCATTATTTTCAAATACTTTTTTGTTTAAATCTAAACCAGGTTTTTTTAAACACTGATTTATATTACTTTAAAACTATTTTTTGATTAACTGTACATAACATGTTATCAATTAACTAAAATTTAAATTCAGTTAAAATATTTTTTTAAATATCAATATTATATTTTTAGATTAAAAAATTTACTATGCCAATAAACAATAGTACAGCAGTATAGCTTTAAAATGTTTAGTTATAGTTTAAATTATGTAGAAATATTTAGGCCAAAAAGATTTAGTTTCGCCGTTTTTTCGTAAGAAAATGTACAAATAGTTGGTAATAAGTTTGAGTAAATCGTAACAAAGTTAAATAAAAGCAAAGGATTAAAAAAACCTCTTGGTTTAAGCCAGCCAACCCTGAAAAAATTACGGTTACAGAATATATAAAACTTTTCCCGTGACCAAACGAAAGCAGAATCTTAAAGTTTATTTTCAATTCTTTCGCTATAATTTGCGGTAATATTAGAAGAGAGCCCGTCCTTAGAAAATCGTAAACACAATAGCAGGAAACACTACAGACAAACAACTGTCACTTATTTCCGGAGGAAAATCAAAAGTATCAACAATTATTATATCATAACAATACTGTATTTATTTCTATTTCGAAAGAATTACTACGTTGAGACGATTTTTAGCGTAGTTCCCAATCCTTCGCGCGCCCTAAAACCAACCAAATTATGCCTGTTTCTTATTGGTTGCTTAAAAAGCGGGGTTTCCGACGTGCTTCTCGTGCCGATGGAAAATTCGAAATAGTTATTATGACATTATCGACACGACAAAATTATAGAAAGCCCTTTATTCAAATTGAATGTAAATAATCATTTATGCCAGTCGCGTGCAGCCATAATTAACAAAAAAAAAACACCATTCCTCAAAAATTAGCAATGGGTGTAAAAAGAATTTTCTTCCCTGGTCCCGCGCAACTACAAACAAAAAGGTTACTGTGTTTAAAATAGGTCCAAAAATTCATTATTAAAACCTGCAAGCTTAGCTGCTTCAAAAAATGCGTTTTTTTCTCACAAACTCAGGGAGTGCCATAATCTAGGATAATTACATAATTAAACCTAATGGTAATCCCTCAAAACCCAAATAGTTTCTTAAAGTGCACTATTTCTTAATATCAGAAGTTAATAATATATATTTTACGAGCGAAGTATCTATATCATAAAAATGAAACTATTTTGAATAGGACTTTCAATAAATTAACGTGGCCTTATTGTTTACATTTCCCCCCCTCACTTCTACAATGCTTCCCCAGCTCCTCCACTAAAGAGAGCTAATGAATTCGTCCATAGCAGGGCCCCCACTCAAATCTTCAATTTTTTTATAGGAAAAATAGGATTATATTTCAAAAATATAGGATTTTATAGGACTATATATGCTATTTAATTTACTAACTTTATGCATTTAAAAACCAAAATCTATATTTAGAGAAATAAATCTTTGATTTTCAATTAAAAAATAGAAACTATTTAATCATTTTATCACAAAAATAACAATAACAAAAGTATAGACTAGAATGACTAATTGGTATAGGAATTTATCCTATAGCTAAATCTAGCAATTTAGCTGACGACGTGAGTGGCTGGATTTGAAATGGGCAAAATATCAAAATTATAGGACTTTTTGAGGATTTTGCTAAAAATATAGGATGTTATAGGACATTTTTTGAAAATATAGGATTTTATAGGAATTATAGGACCTCTGGGGGCCCTGTCATAGGTTTATATGCACAATTTCCAGAACAAGTTGGGCAGAATTTATGGAAAGTCCTATTGAAGAATTGCCTGGATAACCTTCTTGAATGAGTCCTTGTCACTATCAACGCGAGACTGGCAGCTTGATGCGTAACAATTAACTGGGGGGAAATAGAATTGACAGATTCTGATCGACGTTTCTAGGATGTCCGTTATAGCAGAAGTTTATAAGCCGAAGTATGCATCTAGGTCGTAAAAATTAAACAAGCTTGATACGGATTTCATTGGGAGTGAACACCGGGCCTGCGGGTCCCGAGAGATTCCGGGGGAAATAGCCCCTTATGATAAAAAGGGCCCCAAAAGCCAAGATTAGCAAGCGGGCCCGCGAAGAATAAGGGCCCCAAGATATACATAGAAAAATAGCTTTCATGATAAAAAGCGGCCCATAAGCCAAGTTAAGCAAGCGGGCCCGCGAAGAATAAGGGCCCCAAGATATACATAGAAAAATAGCTTTCATGATAAAAAGCGGCCCATTAGCCAAGTTAAGCAAGCGGGCCCACGAAGAATAAGGGCCCCAAGATAT
This sequence comes from Leiobunum rupestre, assembly GCF_980474605.1. Classification (NCBI taxonomy): domain Eukaryota; kingdom Metazoa; phylum Arthropoda; class Arachnida; order Opiliones; family Sclerosomatidae; genus Leiobunum; species Leiobunum rupestre. The sequence goes on from NC_143387.1 coordinate 63,244,238, forward strand.
ACAGTAAAAAATGGCCCTCGTGATAAAAAGGGGCCCAAAAGCCGAGTTAAGCAAGCGGGCCCCCGAAAAATAAGGGCAAAAAAATATGTACTAATTTTCCAGATGTAATAGATTTGTTATATATCAACTTGAGCCCGCGACAAAAATATTAGTTTCAAATTCCCCGACTTTTCCCTGGCCACTTTTATAAATTTTCCCTGACCTTTTTTAAGGCCCAAATTTTACATTTTGAAACTTTATATTTTAATTTTATCAAATTTTAATCTTTTTACTTAAGTTTTTATTTTTGTGTAGGTTTAAATTCCCTAACTTTACTAAAATTCATAAAAATTCCCAGACCTGTGGCAACCCTGCACATGTTTCGAACGAATAACACCAACAGGAATTTTGAGATGAACACTTCTCGCTTAAGAGATAATTATGCACTTCTGTTAATACTAAGCGCGTATTTCTTAATACTAAGTACTCGCGGCGCAAAAATGCAAATAAACTAGATCTGTAACCCTAAGCGTTCGTAATGAGTGGAAAAGCCCCTTATAGTTGGCTTCCCCGTCCGTCCAGAGCCCCGCCGAAGGAATACCTTCAAGTGGCGGCGCATACTTAAAAGGTCACGACCCCGCCGCCATATTCCCGTAATACGGAGCTTCTGAAAACTTATTTTAGTTCCTTTGTCAGCAAAGTCTGGAGGAACACCTACGCTTGTTTACCGAAGGAAGGTGAAGGTGGCTTACGCGATTCGAAACCGCGTCCGTCCGTATCGAGTCCAATTTCCGTAACACTACCATATAGGGTCAGGGCGAGATATTTGGCGTTAGAAACTGGGCTAATTCCGTAGAGAAGCGAGTACTGTTACTAGAAATTACGATTCCCACCTGTATATTATTAAAAACGTCACCGCCTTTCTAGTGAATGAACCGTAAGCCCACGTACTTCCTTTACAAAAACTACGCGACTCTCGGCTGATTGCGAGCTTCGGCTTCGGTTAAAGGAGACTTCACCCCTCCGTCAGCCTTACTATCAAATATTCGGTACGCGACGGTAAAATAGGGATGAGACAACGCGAAAGAATTCAAACATTTGTTGGTTGGCGAATTTTCTAAACATCCGTTTCATTTCGACGGTTGTGAATGAATTACAATTGAAGAATTGGCTTACCGTTACATTGTTGACATTCTATTTTCAGATTCAAATTTCCCGACTTTCCTTTGACAATATTTAGTCACTTTCTTAAAGGTTAAAATTTTAAGTTTATATTAGACAGGGTTCGTACAAAATTTCCGGAATAAAATTCCCGGACATTTCCAGGTTTTCCTTGACCATTTTTGTAGAATAAATTTATGTTTTTAGGTAAAATCTTGAAAAATGTTAATTATGTATTGTTAAGACATTTTTAAAAAAATTTATTTTCCGGATTTGTTTTTGGGGTCATTTTAAAATTCCCTTACTATTTCGGACCATTTTAAATTTCCCTGACTATTCCCTAACCATTGTGAATCATTTTCAAATTCCCTGACTTTTCCCTGACCTTTTGGAAACATTTTCAAATTCCCTGACTTTTCCAGGTGTACTAACCCTGTTAGAGTGTTAAGTTGATTATCCAGGTTAAATTTTGTAGCATATTTTATTGTAAATATTACAGATCTCAGTTTTTAGATCACCTTTATAAAATATTCAAGATAAAATTAAATTTAAAAAGAAGTTTATACTTTCATCAGAAATTAATGAATTTAACTTATGTTATAGATTGAAACATTTAATTTTAATGTTGGTATAGATGAAAACATTTCATTGTAATGTTGGTATATCAAATTTTAATTCCTTTTTTTAAATTATTAAAATTCCCTGACCTTTTAGGTTTATTATTCAATTCTGCCTGACCTCTAACAACCTTGTTGACAGGAAAATATTTAAAGGTGTTTTTTATTGGTAAAAGCAAGTGGGTTCCTGACCAAGGTTGATAGTGTACTCGAGTTGAAAAACCATCTGTGTAGAGATATTTTTACTACGGAGTTTTAACTATTACACAAAATACGTGACAATTTTCTCTATCGTTCGGTTCATTCACAATTTGGGCTTGGCGGGAAAACAGCGAGAGAGATGAGGTGAACGTACCCCCCTGTTTAGCTTTCTAGCTAGTATTGCGAGTTCCAACTTCATTTTTCAAGCAGAGGCTTCGAAACCGACGCACTTCGAGTCCGACGCACTTCGAGTCGATAGACTTTTATTATTGTCATTAAAAAAGTAGATCAAAATAGAATGCAGTGGGAAGTTAAATTACAATTACCAATGTACCCGATTACGCTTAATAAGCCCTTTCAGTTGGCACAGGGCCACGTAACGGTCAATAACTAAGCAAACGATTTGTTATTATAAATATGGTGGTTGTTTTAAGTGATTTGTCTATTTAAAGGCCTAGGATTTCTTTTGCCAGTTTTTCCGTAAAGCTTTCTTCCCGCCGCGCAAATATCCTGGTGGTAGGCCAACCGCACACGTTGGCCTACTACCAGGATATTTACGCGGCGGGAAGAAAACTTTAAGGGAAAACTGGCAGAAGAAATCCTAGGCCTTTAAAAATAACAATTTTTATTTTATTTAAATCAGATTTTTATTGATTTTTCAACGATTTATACCACCTTATCTTGAAAAATTTATTAATAACGTGAATGCAGCGGTAACGTAAACTACATTTCTAAATTAATTTGAATTTAATTTCTAATTAAAAACTAAATTTAGGTTAGATTGCTCTATACTGACTTATAATAAGTGATTAATATTAATGATTTTTTAAATCGCTTGATTTAAATAATAAATATAATTGGATTTAAAATAGACAACCTTGATTGATAGTTGAGAAGGCTAGAATAAAAATGTTTTTGCTAATGCGAAATAAAAATTAACATTTTCTTAACCAACCAACTGGTGTAAAGTGAAGCGAAGATACGGGAAAATAGGAATCAATTTAAAACCAAATTAAATTATCCAAAAAACAATTTTGATTTTAACCACCGAATCAAAAAAACTGCCTTGGTTTTTAACCACCGAATCCCAAAAACTGATCTTATATTCTGAAATACAATTAGTGTATCGACATAAAAATATTTTAATCCGATAGTACCATTCCCAGAATACCAATTTAAGTTTGCCCAGCATTGTTATGTAAATTTTGCTACCAGCTTTATCTCAAAATAATATTTCAAATATACGTAGAATCGCCAAATAACCATTTCCATCTTTCGAATGGTCATTTATCGTTATCAGGCTGTATTCCAAATGGTCAAAAGGTTTTACGTTCTAATATAAACATTTTACCCAAATTAGTAATTGAGTAATAGTGATAAAAATGATTGAAAATCGACACGCATAAGGAGGAAGCCCAGGGTGGGAATTCCCCGAGGGGCACCCACCCATGGGAAGGGGTAAAGAATTAACGCGAGCACCCATGCCAAGAGCAAGACCCCATAAATTAAATATTCACGAAATCAGAGGTACAGGCAGGTGGTGTCGTTTTTAACCCGTTATTTCCCACAATATTATAATCATATCCTTTCAACGAAGTACCATTAAGAGTAGATAGAGTTGGCGAGTCAACGGGACTGACCTCATTGCGAATCGTACTACGGTCTAAAATGTGAGTCAGCCCGTAACATTGACCAAGGCTACGTCATCATCGACCGTTCCCAGTCTCCGCAACATCGTGTCAAAGGGCTATTTACGTCTTTTCGTGGAAATGGATCGCTTTTATTGCAAAAAACGCTAGTCAAAACAATACTAACCCGGGAATGCGGGTAGGTCACGTGAGGGGGATTTCAAACTACGTTATTTAGTCTAGCACTTTTCATATTGATTTTTACATAGTTGCGATTCCGTGGTGCAACAGACACGTCATTGGCGAATGACGATTCAAGAATGACTGTCGGGAGTCGAGCGCGAGAAATTGGTGGAGAAAAATAAATTTATGGTCTATTATCTTACGTCATGAGATACGCTAATGACGGGATAAGGATTTCGACGAACGGCGCCAATGGGGATAGAATGTACAGGGGAAATCACAGGTGGTTACACTTTAGAAAGTTTCGTTTTTATTTGCATATTTTCGTACGTCTAGTCAACCTTCGCTTTGAAAAGGAACTATAAAAATAAAATATTGCCAGCGTTCATCAAATAAAGTTATCAATGAAATATAGGACATAATTTAAATGTCTCAAAATGTAAAAAAACGCACAAGGTTAGGATTTTGAAATGATTAGCATACGGGTAGATTTTTGCAATGTTTAGCATACGGGTAGATTTTTGTAATGATTATCATTCATTTATTATTTAGAAATGATCGGGACACACGGTCAGAATTTTGAGATTATCGGGACACACCGTTATTATTTTGAAATGATCGGGACACACGGTCAGAATTTTGAAATGATCGGGACACACGGTCATAATTTTAAAATGATCAGGGCACTGTCAGATTTCGCTCTAAGCTTTTTTACCTACTTGGGATTATCGACGTAAGCTTGCGAGTATAACATTAACAATATAGAGGGATGGATACTTATCTCTATAAGAGTATACTATACACTTCTGATATTACATTATATGCAAAAACACAGGTTAACTAAAACCGGTCAACATTTCAATTCACAGAACTGCGATTTAAACAAGACTACCTTTTACATAACAGTTTTAAAACCTTGGTTTAAAAAACGTTGACGTGATCGCGACAGCGCGCAACGTCAAACGAGGTCATTCGCTTAAAAATTAATTATACGTATTAGTTAGGCTAACCATTTAGATTATAGACTCGTACTCTAACCTCAATTCCAACAGCAATTAAATATTTATTCAAATGAAGGAAGAGTACAAATCAAAAAGCGAATATTCCAACACGAAAACAACCGTCATAAAGCAAATAACGCGAGAATGGAAAGCATTCGAATTCATTATATTTATCCAAGAATTAGGTAATTTAAAAATGATGGTACCGGAAATGTCAATAAAGAACGCGGATTTCGAACTTGCCACATCATTTTCTACCTTCGTGAAAACGTAGATAAATAATTAAACCCTTTTTAAAGTTAATAAATAGGAAAGCTAAAAAATATAACAATCTAAAAGGATTTCCCACCGACATTTCAAAATCCTGTTACCTTCTCCGAAAGCCGTATATTAACAGCTATTTACATTCATCCAACCACAATATAATAGTCAATTTGGATTTCGGAGGATAAATAGTTAACAAATTACAGGCCACCACACAAATTTATATTTATTAAAATATATTACTTTAGAGGACTATTTTTTTCAAAGTTATAGGATTTCATTTACTAATTTATGCATTTAAAAACAAAATCTATATTTAGTGAAATAAATCTTTGATTTTCAATAAAAAAATAGTAACTATTTAACCATTTTATCACCAAAATATACTAGTAGCTAACAACAACAAAAGTGTAGACTAGAATTAATTTGTATAGAAATTTATCCTATAGCTAAATCTAGCAATTTAACTGAGTGGCGGAATTTGAATTGGGCAAAATATCGAAATTACAGGATTGTATAGGACTTTTTGTGAATTTCGTTAAAAATATAGGATTGTATAAGAAATTTTTTTAAAACAAAGGGTTTTATTGGGCATTTTTTTAAACATAGGATTTTATAGGGCATTTTTTTAAACATAGGATTTTATAGGACATTTTTAAAACAGGATTTTATAGGACATTTTTTAAAACAGGATTTTATAGGACATTTTTTAAAACAGGATTTTATAGGACATTTTTTAAAACAGGATTTTATAGGACATTTTTTAAAACAGGATTTTTTAGGACATTTAAAATATAGGATTTTATACGATATTATCTAAAATATAGGATTTTATACGATATTATCTAAAATATAGGATTTTATACGATATTATCTAAAATATAGGATTTTATAGGACATTTTTTAATATAGGATTTTATAGGAATTATAGGCTCTCTGTGTGCCCTGAGGTTCCGTACGAACCCTGTTATATCAGAAAAATGATTAATTAAATTTTAACATTTTACAAGACACCACGAAGAATTGACGTTGATATCCTGGAGATGCAGCTGAAAAATAAACGTCCAAGGTTTGACAAACGTTACAAAAATAATCTGGGACAAATTTCTAGAGTCGTCCGCGATTATAATTCAAACACCTGTGCAAAAGCTGGAGTAGCTGTAGCCAAAGGGGACGATGGGCGGGCAGGTTCGGCACGCTACTGAGCCATTGGGGTCGCCTCCGAGAAAGACGACGAAGTTTGATCAAAATATTCATGTTAAATATAGGCTAGACAATTGCCGTATTCTTTCGAAATTGACCCGCGACAATTGACAGTTCAATCAAAGCTAATTGACACGGTAAAGTGCGCGTTGTTTCGTAATATAGGAAGCGTTCGTCTCGAATTGTTGACGCGAACACCTATCCTTCAATTCCGTACTTCTCCCACGCGCCAGCCCAATTACAACCGATGTAAATTACGCCTTCGCTCAAGCTATTAAGGTTAATGCGAATTCATTATTTTCCCATAGTTGTAAAGCGTAATTTTAAGCCTATAATTTCAGCTTGTAACGTCATTAACTATCTCGCTGGACGACCGTTTCTTTCCTTTGTCATTGACACTTCGGCCGCCATTTTTTCTCTTAATAGGGAGCTAACAGCTCTACGTCACCCGACGTCACCCATGCTTTTTCCTATTGAAACAAATTCTACCCAACATGGCGGCCACAGCCAAAGCTACGGAGTGTTAGTTCCCTTAAAGGAATCGTATAAATCGATCGAATTTTAATTTTTCTACCTAACGATATACGTTCTATGAAAAAATACTACACTTTGATCTTAGCCAAAAGATGGAGAGGCTTATTGAATTTAAAATAATATTTTTACACAAATTATTTTTGTAGAAAAAAATAGTGCAGAATCGCCTTTAGATTTTCCAAAAAAATAACTACACAGCGAGATATGCGTATCAATTGATGCATTGCTATAGGGAACTACCCTATAGGGAAAAGCGTGCGTGACGTCGGGGTCACGTCACTGAAATTACTCTACATAGTGCTGATACTCAGAGTTAGCCTAATTTTTAGTGTAAATAGTGACTAGTCACTTTGAAAATAGTGGCTAAAAAGTTATCAAAAAGTCACTAAAAATAAACAGTTGATTAAAGAAAAAATCACAGCATTTGTAATAGTAACTTTCTATTTCTTAAAAGTAGTGTTTTCTTATATTTTCTTAAACATATTAGTAATTAAATTAATAAGATAATCGACCATGAAGGTCAAAATATCCTATTTAAAAATAGAATTATGATATATTTGAGTTAAATTAACAATTTTTGCTAGATTATTAGTAACGTTCCCTATGAAATTTCACTCTGAAAAAAAAATTGTAGAGAAAACCTATCAAATTTGAAAAAAGTGACTTTTAGTGACCAAATTTGAAAAAAGTGACTTTTAGAGACCAAATTTGAAAAAAGGTGACTTATAGTTAATAAAAGGTACTAAGTATCAGCCCTGCTCTAAAAGTTATAGTGATCGTGTGGAATGGAAAAAATTGTTATAGATTAATTTTTAAATATATTATTAATTATTGTATCTTGGACGAATAAAATAATGGAGCAGAATTAAAGTCGCGCGCTTGGTTTTTTAGAGCCGCGCCGCTTGTAGCGCCACTGCGACTGTTCCACTAAAATATTAAACGCGTGGGGAATATAATAAGCAATACACGTTTTTAGGCACGTGCTTTCTATTTTGCCATAAATGTTTACCGATATGGTCGCTAGGAGCGCTGACGGCCGATGACATTTGAAAATAAGGATTTGGCTTACGATTCGGGTCCAAGATCGTACCTGACTTGATATAACATCGGCGGGTAGATTAATAAACCAATTTCAACTTGTTAAATTCGTAATTTTCCAACTACGGTTCAAGTCGAAGCCGCCATATTGCCAATATGTGCCAATAAATAAATAAATAAGAATAACTAATTTAGATTAAGATTAAGCAAAATAATTAACTCGATGTTTCCAGATTTTTAAGATAACAACGCTCCGATAACCACATATAACTAGCGACCTCAGTTACAAAAGTAACTAAATCGACTTACATGTTCGAACCTTTCATTTATATTTAAAGAATGTATTTATTTATGACGAAGACCGCTGGAACGGTTGAAAGCTCGACGCGGGTTTTAAGTAATAAAAAGTGTGATATTACACATGAGACCCTTTTGTTAAAGACTCAATTTGTAAATATTTATTTGTTGAGAATTTACCCTATCACTAGATATTTCCAGGTTCTCCCGCGGATATTTCCCTGATTTTCCCAGGTGCCAGATAACCACAATTAAAACTAATATTTACAGAGTAGCTTATTTCATGATTGTCAATTAAACTTAATTTCTTCCATATTATCATATATAAAAGGTGTAATAAAGTCAAATATTATTATTATTTATGCAAAAAGGTAGATACATTGAAGTCAATTTCAGTGTTCCGAGGTGGAAAATTCCAGGTGTACAAAAGTGAATTTATTGGCCAATTAAATAAAAATTACGTAATACAATGAAATCATAATATTTAATAAAAAATGAAATCATAATGAATAAAAATTTAAAATGAAATCATAATGAATAAAAAATAAAAAATGAAATCATAATGAATAAAAATTTAAAATGAAATCATAATGAATAAAAATTAAAAAATGAAATCATAATGAATAAAATAAAAAATGAAATCATAATGAATAAAATAAAAAAATGAAATCATCATGAATAAAAATAAAAAATTTAATTATAACACAAAATAAAAAATGAAATCATAATGAATAAAAAATAAAAAATGAAATCATAATGAATAAAAAATAAAAAATGAAATAATGAATAAAAAATGAAATTAAAATGAATATAAAATGAAATCATATTGAATATAAAATGAAATCATATTGAATATAAAATGAAATCATATTGAATATAAAATGAAATCATATTGAATATAAAATGAAATCATATTGAATATAAAATAAAAAATTAAATGAAATATAAAATAAAATAAAAACATATAAAATAATTATAAAAAATAAATAAATAAAAATATAACAAAAATAACAATAAAAAATAAAACCTAAGCTCTGGTACATAAAAAAATCCAGGCGGCACTGTTGAATAGGAAGCGAGCGGGTGACGTAATTTGATGGGTTGACCCGGAAAAGGACTCAGGTGGGCGTCGAAGGGAAGAAAACGCAGGCTACAATGGCCTCTCGGCAACAATGTTGTGACTGCCCCTTCACCCGGCAATTACTCCTCAAATGATAGACGCCGATTGTACCTCTTCCTCTACGCTTGGCGGAACACCCGGCTTACCCTCCGCTTTCTGTCGAGCGATTCAGCTGCGCGTACAATCTAAAGCGCGCGTACATCAAATACAACGAACGGAGAATGTGAAAGTAGCACTCCCGTGCGCTTCGTTGATTCCCGATAGAAAAACCACGCCCACCCACCATTCCCCGTTTAATTTCCCTCCCTTTCTGCTGGTGCGATTACGGGTTCACTCTCCGAGTAGGCGGGGCGTATCGTCCGGAAATCATGACATTCACGCTATAGTTAGGGCGACATATTAGCTGTTGATCCCGAATAGATTATCGAGGAAACCTCTACCAGTCAAATTATTAAGATATAAAACTAATTAAGCCATTTGGGTTTTGCAAAATAGTAGTGCAACCAGAAGTGTATAATATACCTCTTATAGGTAGCTTGTTCGTAGCGTCATAGGCATACGTCATAGCTAAGCTCCGCCTTTAAACGGCCGCAATATTATTTTGATACGTCACAGGATCGCGGTTAAATACCACGTGATCATTCACATTCTAGCGGTGCATCGGGTTTTAATTTAAGCCTTAGCTACTACGTTGAACTTGTACCTCGTAAGTTAAAGTAAACGTTTTTATTAAATTCGTATAATATTGGTGTTTTCTACACTGACGATCACTTGGGCAAAAATCACGTGATCAAGAATAGCGTCTAAATGGAATGGTGGATCCTTCACTCGTTACCATGACAACGAAACTAGGACACACCCACAAGCAAGCTACCTATAGGAGAATTATATGACTAATGGTTTTCACGTGCTCCCGCTGATTGTTCAAATTAAACTTCGAAAAAGGTTTTTGGTAGAAAACATAATGCGGATCGAAATACACCATATGCCGATTTTCTAAAACATTTATACATGGTTCGTACGAAATTTTCGGATTACGAATTCCGTTCTTATCCAGGTTATCCCTGACCAATTTGTGGCAATTTCGAGGGCAGATCAGTCCTCTTTAAGGTGCATACTTTTACTGAATCGTGTTAATCGCGATTAAATTTTTAATCCGATTTAATCACAAGTTAATCTGTTTAATCGTGATTTAATCATCTTAATCGACTTACACTCAAAGCTTAATTGTTTTATAGGAAAAATAGGATTATATTTCTAAAAATATAAGACTTTATATTTTATAGGACTATTTTTCAAAATTATAGGAGTAAATATGCTATTTCATTTAATAACGTTATGCATTTAAAAACAAAATCTATATTTACATTGTTAGTGAAATAAATCTTTGAATTTCATTTAAAAAAAACTATTTAACCATTTTATCACAAAAATGTACAAGTAGTTAACCATGTTAACAATAAAAAAAGTATTGACTACAATAACTTTGTATAGGAATTTATAGACCAGTGGGGAGAGAACTTGTAAACTCAACGCAGAAAGAGTTGATTCGAGTTTTAACCCAGTGCCACAAGTTGAGATCGAACCCGGCTCCTCTTGCTGCGAGGCGAAAGTACTAACCACTCACTTCGGCGCTGCCTACCTTGGTGCGCTCTCTCTCGCTGATATCCTATACCAATGATCTTGACAATATCCTCTCATCGACAGTAACTGATCTCAACCCTGACGCTCTGCCGTTTGTCCCTTATAGCTGTGTTATCCTTACCGTCTCCTGATGATTTTTATCCTCGAAACTCTGCGCCTTGTGCTTTTACCTTTTTAGCAACAAATACTGGGTCTTTGATTAGTAAAATCCTTGAACCGCGTGCGTTGGTCTGGGAACTGCGAGGGGAACTGGTTCCTGACTGTATTGCCATAACAGAGACCTGGTTAAATAAGGACATATGTTCTGAATTGTTCCACATTCCGGGTTATAATTCCTTTCGCTCCGATTGTGATTGGTCAAGAAGCGGGGGATGTGTTCTGTATTTTCGATCGCACCATGTGGCTACTGTTAATCGCTCCCTAACTTCTCCAAACAATTTGGCTTGCCAAATTAAACTTGATAAAAAATTATTTATTGCGTTATGTTGCTATCGTAGCCCTTCGGCGACTCCTGAGTTCTTGAAGATTTTATTGGGGACGATGGAGAAAGCCTGCAAGTTAGCTGACCGTGTGCTTATTATGGGGGATTTTAACGCGCCTGCGATAAACTGGGCTTCTTGTACCACAGGTAAGGGGGTTAGATCTGTTGAGAAAAGGCTCCTTGATACTGTGTCTTCCTTTCAACGAACGCAACATGTTTTTTCTCCCACTCGCCGCCGTGTGAACAATATCCCTTCACTTTTAGACCCCATTTTTACTTTTAATTGGGATTCTGTTCATGACCTTTCCCACCTTCCCTCCCTTGATAAAGGCGATCATGATGTTCTCACTTTCTCTTTCGACGTCCAATGTTCCCTTCCGGTGCCCATTTCCCCGTCTACACGCTTTGCCTATAGTCATAGGGACTATGATCTATTTCGCGCTGCACTGCTTTCGAAGGATTGGTCAGCCGTCCTCGATGCCCCTACCTTGGACGAAATGCTTGATATCCTTCTCCTTTACGTTACTGAAGCCAGGGACGTGTCGGTGCCCTTGATCTCCATTAAACCCACTAAACGTTCGGGTCTGTTGAGGGAGCCCAGGTGGTTCAAGGAAACCGAGCACCTAATTCGAGACACGCGTTCTGCCTTTCGTATATTCAGAGCGTCACCTTCTACTGACAACAGACACGCATTTGCGAAAAAACGTAACTTACTTACTAAACACATTCGTTCCGCGAAATATAAGTACGAAGCCCGTTTAATTGATGAAATCCCTACCAACCCCAAGGCGCTCTACTCGCGTGTTTCCCGTTCTCTTAAACCCAAACCCTCTCTGATGGTGGTGGAGAACTCTGCGGGGGTATTAATCCGCGATCCGGTTGAAGTGGTAACGGCGCTTAACGATTTCTTTAGCTCCGTGTTCACCCGCGAGCCCGATTTGGAGGCGGTATATCTGGGTGACTTTTTCGCTGGTTTTGACCGTTCTGAGCCCTCTGATTTTGTTTTCAGTCCCCTAGACTTTGGCCTATCGTATTCCACAGTCCGACGACATTTAAAGCGACTGCCCACTTTTAAATCCCCAAGGCCTGATGACCTTCATCCGCGATTACTTTCAGAGGGTTCAGCCATCTTAGCTTCCCCTCGATCTATTAGCCATTTTCAATTACTCTATTTCGTCTGGTCGTCTTCCACTTTTATGGAAGCGGGCTAATGTTACCGCGATCAAAAAACTTCCTAACTCCAACGCGGTTGACACTTTTAGGGGTATGAGTCTAACCTGTCTGCCGTGTAAGGAACTGGAGACCAGCGTACGCGATTCCTTGGTGGCGTTCCTTACTAGCCGATCTTTCTTCTCGAGAGACCAACATGGGTTTCTCTAAAGACGTTCGTGTTTTACGAACCTCCTCTGTCCTCTCAACCCTCGAGGAAGTCACTACGTGCCTAGATTTGGGGCATTCCGTTGACTTGGTCTATTTAGACCTACGCGAGGCTTTCGCTGCTTATTCGGAAACTTGAGTATTTAGGGGTTCCACCTTTGATTGGCAATTGGATCGCGGATTTTTTGAGTGGTCGAACGCAGCCAGTGGTCCCGCGTGGGGTCTGTTCGGAATGGTGTGAGGTGACCAGTGGGGTGCCTCAGGGATCTGTGTTAGGCCCAACTCTTTTTTTTTATATTTATTAATGACCTTTGGTAATCAAGAAGTCTTTTCTCATTGTTTGCCGATGACAATAAGATTGGTCATAAAATAGCTTCACCGACTGATTCGCTATTACTCCTCCTCGAACGGTATGAGCTTCAACACTACTAAATCGGTTGTTCTCCATTGCGGGGCTAATAGCCCTCGCTATAAGTACAGTTTGGGGAGTAAAGCGATAGAGGCGCATGCTGTTTTTCGGGCTTCAGCGCGGGACAAGGGCTTTGTATATGCTGCGGAGAACATTATCTCATTTTAGTGTCAAATCTTTCAAAATCCTGTACAGTGTCTACATTCGCCCTCACTTAGACTACTGTTCCAGCATTTGGTCCCCCCACCTGGTCAAAGACATTGAGAAGCTGGAAAGGGTGCGAAGAAAGGCCACGAAGCTAGTTTCAGGGTTCAGAACCTTACCATATGATGAGAGGTTAAAAAGGTTGGGTCTTCCGTCCCTTAAGGACAGACGTCTTCGCGCTGACTTAGTTGACACCTTCAAAATAATTTATGGCCTGTATGATGTTACAGCAGTTGACTTCTTCGACATCAAGTGGGAGGGGCGAAAGGCTCCCACAATCCGTAAAAAGTGGCGCAACGGGGTCGCTAGGCGGGTTTTCTTCAACGGGTTGTTAAATTTTGGAATGATCTCCCGGCTGCCGTTAAGACCAAATCCTCCGCATCGGCATTCAAGTGTCGATTAGATACATATAAAAACTGGGGCTGAACTGTTGTTCATTTCAGCATTACTTACAATTAGCCTTTTTTTTAAATTTTATTACTGTCGCTTCATATGTATCTATCTTTTTTTTTTGTGAAATTCTGTTTTTTTATTTTCGTTTTTCGGGCACTATCATTGTATCAATTAATATTAATGTAAATAGTTTCTTTTGTTTCGAGCGTTATAGTATTTTTTGTTTTGTATCGCGTATCAGGGCCCAATAAGTGTACAGCTTTTTTATCCTGAATGAAAAACATTATTATTAATATTGTAACCCGGCCACCTGTTAAAGGCATTAAAAGTCGCTCGATGACTTGGGCCTAAGGTGGTGCCAAGGGTATTAGCCTAGCTGATAATAATTATTATTATTTGAAATGGTCCAAATCAAAATTATAGGATGTTAAGGACCTTTTGGGGATTTTTCAAAAAATATAGGATGTTTTAGGACATTTTTGAAAATATACGATTTTATAGGAATTATAGGACCTGAGGTTCCGTACGAACCCTGTTATATCAAAAAAAAATAAATAAATTGATTTCTACGAAGAGTTATTTTAACATTTCTCGTTGAACGAAATCCGTGTCAAGCTTGCGAAGGCACATGTTTCATTTTTACGACCCAGATGGATACTTCTGCTTATAAACTTCCGCTATAACGAACATCCTAGAAACGGCGATCAGATTCTGTCAATTCCTTATTCACCTCGGTTAATTGTTACGCAAGACATTGCCATCGTTTCAACGTCGATAGCGACAAGAAACACACGTTTATTATAGTTCCCATTCAAGAAGGTTATCCTGGCAAGCAGCAATGTCAATTACATATTGCGCAAAAGCAAATATGAAACTGATAGTAGCTTTCCTCTCTTTTACAAGTGCCATTCCGAAGGGTTTTAAGGTTGGGCTTTTTCTGCCGAAGTCAACCAACCCAAGCAATTCGAAAGTATCGTTGGAACAATGCGAGTCCTTACTACTTCCAAGAAGCGAGCGGTTGATAATATTTTATCTATTTTCCAAGTGCCGGATTATCCTAAAAAACCGCGTTTGTACATCAATAAATGTATAGTAACGAACCGTGAGTTTTTCACAATGAAAATCTGACGGTGTTTTTTCACAAACGTTAGAAATGGATTGCAGATATAATAAAAAGAGGATTAGTTTTCCAATCTAGGTGAAGGGTTAGGCTTGGCATTCGTACTTGTCAGTTAAATGATCGGTCATACGGTCATTTCTTTTGGGATCGAGGCTCGATTTAAGCGATTTATAATCAATAAAAGATTCAAACTCAATAAAAAACTATGAATATACTACAAGAATCGATTAATGGCCGACCAAAATCGATTAATATAAAATAATCTATTAATATCGAACAATATATTCAAACCCATCAAAATTCCGATTAATATTCTACAATAAAACATTCACACCCATCAAAATTCGATTAATATTCTACAATAAAACATTCACACCCATCAAATTTCGATTAATATTCTACAATAAAACATTCACACCCATCAAAATTCGATTAATATTCTACAATAAAACATTCACACCCATCAAAATTCGAGAAATATCCTACAATAATCGAGTAATTGAATACAATCGGATATTTTAATACCATAATCGAGTAATTTAATACAATAATCTAGTAATTGAATACAATAATCCAGTAATTGAAGACAATAATCGAGTAATTGAATACAATAATAGAGTATTATAATACAATAATCGAGTAATATCCTACAATGATCGAGTAATATCCTACAATGATCGAGTAATATCCTATAATGATCGAGTAATATCCAACAATAAGCGATTAATTTCCGACCAAAATCGAGTAATATCCTACAAGAATCTATTAATATCGAACAATATATTCAAACCCATCAAAATTCGATTAATATCGTACAAAAATTTATTAATATATTACAATAACTTAAAAATAAATTGTTTTAATTCATCCATTTCAGTTAAAAAACAGTGATATTGTAAACGACGTTCAACTTAAGCCCTTCAATGATCATAAATCGATTAAAACCTATCAAAATTCAAATATTTTTAAAATAATCGATTAGACACCCTATACAAATCATTAACTGATCGAAAAATGTATCTAATTCATCTATTTCAGGCAAATAGATGAATTGGACAATCGAATAAAAGTACAATAATCGATTACTAACCTACCTACAATAATATAATTTATTAATAATAATAAATTTAATTTGAATTATGTTTTTAATGATTTTTGATAGTTTTATATATAATAGAATAAAAAAAAAATTCGTGCATCGATAAGGAACAGTTGAAAATTTAATTGAATTACTACTTGTAATACAAACAATATATTATAGCCGATCCAAATAATTATTTTTGTATATTATTTCAATTGCGGATTGAAATGAGAAATCCACGTCTATTTATCGTTTAATTTAGAAAATGAAAGTAAAATGCTGAGACACCGAATTCACTAATAAAGTCAATAAAGGCAAGACGTTTACACGTAGCTGGCATTTTTCTTAGTAAGAAATAAAATAAGGTGTATTTAAATAAGTGATTATAATTTAAGGGCTTGTCTCCATTCAAGCAGAAAAAAATATAAAAACGCTTCATTTTAGTTTGGAGGGGGGCGGGGTTTGAAGAGAGATGTACCCCCCAATTACTTAGTCAGCGCCATCTTACGCCATGTAATATACCGCATTACTCAGGAAAGGGGGTGGTGGAGATCAAATTGAAGAGTGGGGAGGGAGAGTCAAGAATGCGTGGGGGGGGATTGTAACGAGCCGGCGTCAACACCCCCGACGATTTCCTAGAAATCGAGCGACGCCGGGCTTTGTGGGGGTTAATCCCCAACCCCCCGAAAGTCCCCTCTCGCTTTCAGGGTTGTTGAGAGCGCGAGGGGGGATGGGAATTGTTCTTGTTGGATGGCGAAGTTTCGGCTTCCTGGAAACGGCCCCCGAACAAACCGAAAAATCTTCATTTCGAGCCCCCCCCGCCTTCGCCAAAGTTTTCAATGAGGAAAATGCCATCCCATTCAAAAAATCCCCAGTGTGGAAGAGCTTGTTCACACCCGCGCCAAATGAACAGTCAAAACCACGAATTTATCATAAATATTTAATTTTATAACCATGGTGGAAGTTCTATACTAAATTTACAAAATTATTGCACGACGGATACTTCATGAAGTATCCGTCGTGCAATAATTTTGTAAATTTAGCACGAATTTATAGTTTCAAATCTACCTCTTCCAAAACGACGAATTTAAAGGCTGTTTTGAATCATATAATAAGTTAATTACGGACATTTTGCCTGTTAAATGGTACGAAAAATTAATACATAACATGAACTAATTACGATTTTCAATGTTATTTAATCACTCTATTTTAGAAATATTTATGGAGTAAAATAATATATATAACCATATTAATTTCTATATTTAAATGTTTGTGGGGAAAATAATCCAGAACTTTAAAGGCTTAAAAACAAAAAAAACAGTGATAAAAGTTTTATTACGAATCTAAATGATATTATATCATTTACTTCTAATTCCGTCATAACCTGATGTTCGGCAGGGTTGGCATAGAACCAGCCATACCGGTTATAGCCACCTGGTTAAAACCGGTTATAGACACTTGAAAAAATCCAGAATTTTTTGGCTTTTTTTTAAAAAAAATTACAATATGAATATTTTAGTAAATTAATAGTTTTTATTTAGAAATTTAGTTTATTTTTTGTTTCATATTTAGAAACCGGTTTACTTTTACCAGTTTTTCGGTAGGTTTAAAGTTCCAAGGTCCGCTTCCTCGCTTCTGTCCGTGCGTCATACACAAAAAATTTCGCTTTATTTGTTTAGCTCATTATTTACGACAATAACGGCAGACAATTTCTACTTGCATATGTAAAAGGCACTGTTTATATTTTAGCCGGTTATAACCGAAAAAAAAACGGTTATAGCCAATTAAAACACTGGTCTGGATTTTTTCAAAAAAAGGCGCCTTTTTTCCAACCCTGATGTTCGGTCAAGATATTAGGCTAAAAAAACGCCGACGAATTTCTTAAAATCTTCAATTAAGGTCTGAAGGATAAGACCCCAATTTAGAATTACCCAAAATGGTCTCGTTTGTTTACAGACTTTTCTTAAAAGTCCACAACTTAATTTAGTACTTTTTTGGAACAACCCAAAATGAAACTTTTCGGTGTTAATAATTATATAAATTGGTAAGAAATTGGTCAGTGATATGTTTGGACTTCAAGGACAAGGATGGGATGGATGGATGGAGAGCAAACCCTCTACTGGAAGTCCCTCGCCAAGAAAGGTTAAAACCATAAACCCATTCGGAGCAATCTATCAAGTGAGAACCGATTCCATCTTGACCGTCAAAAAATTCCCACCAGAGCCGTGTTTTCCTTTGAAACGCGCCGGCTGACCCCCTCCCCTCCCCCACACGCTCTCTACACTCCTTCGAAAACTGGAGAGTTGACCGGAGGCCATTTCCTTAACTGCGGGTTCTTCCTCATCCTTGAGACTACATTTTTTAGTTCGGCGCCTCGTAGATGGAGAAGGAGTTATACTCTGATAAATGGGCCAATTTCGTTTCGGTTGACACCATTGCAAAAGGTAAAGCGGCCATTAGATATCTGCAAAACTGGATACCAGGGTAGAGACGGAGAGTTTATAGAGGGATTCGTCGCTGTCTGCTCCAGGAATAAGAGTCGCTTCAAGGTTCAACTTCAAAGCGTTATTTTATTATTAAACTAAAATTTTAAAGTAAATTGAAGGAACAGGCAGTCCTCTATCTAGTGGCATTGCAGGTTGGCGTAATTTCAATAAATTCTTTTTGAATAGGTCTTTTCATAAAATTTTATAGGAAAAATAGGAATTTTAGAGGTGAATTATAAGAAAAATAAAAAATTAAATAGGCGAATTATAGAAACAATAGGACACTAAAATTTCGGAAAAATAATAAGGTAATAAACCTTTCTATAAAATAAGCTACGTTTTCTGAACTTGTTTTATGTAGCTCATTCTTCACGAAATACGTAGAAGCAGCAGCAACATCAAACCAGAAGGCCAATGTTACTTAATATAAAGGCCTATTAAAATTAAGAATTAAATAGTATGAATAGACACTGATCACTCCCCGTAATCTGTGTACATTGACGGTACTGAAGTGATTACGTAACTGATCACAAAATTAAAATTACCAAAGGCAGTACAGCAAACTACCTATTAGAACGAACTAGCGGTTATACTTAAATTAATATTAAAATATGATCAGTGCTTTTCTCGCCAAATGCTCGATGTACACTTAAGCGCCGAACTAAATGTATCCCTTTTCGCCACCTTGTTTATAGAAATATCTCGACCTTGCAAAGAGAGGAAATGGTGCGGGGGGAAAAGCAATCTTAATTATAGCGGGAAGGCGGCTAGAGCGCGGGGGGGATAGCGTCCATCCAGAGCAGAAAAGGAACAATAAAAAAAGTGGGTGAGAAAACGGGTGGATTGGTTTATTTATAGCTTTGAAAAGACGCCACTTTCTGGCCTTTTCCGTATCCCGTAATTGAAACCGTGTCTTAGCTGGTAATTAAGGCGAAGGCAGGAACCCACTTCGAGGCGCCCGCGACCTCCGTTAACCTATTGCCTGGTTCGGGCCGCAGTGCCGGGTGAGGTACGGGCTGGGATGGAAGAAACAAGACGATGATGACGGGTTACAAAGGGCCCAACGGAGATTCTGCTCCCTGATAAGCGAAAAAGAGTCGATCGGGCCACAATAGGATCCCTTCCCAAGGATTTTCGACTGCTATAAATATTTATGAGCGTTTCTTGGAAAAATACATTTTTAGGCCCATTTTATTCCAATAATAACAGTCGATCACGGAGGAAAAAACGAAAAGAGCCTTTATCGATTATAATAAGCTCGAGAGTTAAAATTTAAAGAAGATATTCGACTGTTTTCGGATGTTAGTTCTATTTCAGGTTTCCTACCATATTTTCATATTCAAATTCCCTGATCTTTTTAGGACCAAAATATATTTTACTGTTATCAGACGTGAATGAATATTTTCACCATATTTAAGTGTAAACGTTTAGGTTATGTTATGTTTCACTTTTATCAGAAGTTAATGAATTGTTTTCTCCATATTTTAGTATAAAAGTTTAGGTTATGTTATGTTTCACTTTTATCAGAAGTTAATGAATTGTTTTCTCCATATTTTAGTATAAAAGTTTAGGTTATGTTATGTTTCACTTTTATCAGAAGTTAATGAATTGTTTTCTCCATATTTTAGTATAAACGTTTAGGTTATGTTAGGTTTTACTTTTAACAGAAGTGAATGAATTTATTTCCCCATATTTTAGTATAAACGTTTAGGTTATGTTAGGTTTTACTTTTAACAGAAGTGAATGAATTTATTTCACCATATTTTAGTATAAACGTTTAGGTTATGTTATGTTTCACTTTTATCAGAAGTGAATGAATTGTTTTCTCCATATTTTAGTATAAACGTTTAGGTTATGTTATGTTTCACTTTTATCAGAAGTTAATGAATTGTTTTCTCCATATTTTAGTATAAACGTTTAGGTTATGTTATGTTTCACTTTTATCAGAAGTTAACGAATTGTTTTCTCCATATTTTAGTATAAACGTTTAGGTTATGTTATGTTTCACTTTTATCAGAAGTTAATGAATTTATTTCACCATATTTTAGTGTAAACGTTTAGGTTATGTTAGGTTTTACTTTTAACAGAAGTGAATTAATTTATTTTAGTTAATTTTGTTATTAAGGCGACTCTACAGATTATGTTTTAACTACTAAATGTTTTATTGCAACGTGGGAATTACAACGTTTAAAAATTACCAAATGTTTAATAATACTAATCCCAGAATTTACCATACAAATATAGTTAAATTAACCAAATAAAATTTAAAGTTTTAAAAATTATTCCCTAACATGTGGTAAGACAGTCATTTTCTAGAGATACCCAAACAGTATTTATTACAGTTAGCGAGAGTAAAATTTACTTATTTACCTAAGCGAGTGAGTTTTATGTGTAGTCTTTTATTTATAGTAGGCTAATAGTAATCCTATTTGCCGACAGATATTCGTGACATTATCAACATTTATTCGTAATAATATTTTCAGAACAAGGTTTGCTTGTGAAAAAAGAATTGTTTCAATTGTTCATTTTTTTGTTTATAATAAATAAATAAATCATTTATGCCAATTTTTTTTTCGCAATTCTATTGATAATTTGCGTTCATTGCTAATGTAGATTAAAATTAAAATTTACACTAATTAAATTTAATTAATACTTGTCATTATTTAGCTTTGAATTGACATCCATCAGCAACCATTTGTTTTGTAAATTTTGATAAATACATTTAAATCAAAAATTAAAATCATATTTCTTTGAAAAAATTCCAAAAAAGTCTAATTGCACGTTCAATTTCCTATTCAAACCCCTTATTAAATTTTGAGAGAGTTGTTTGGCGTTCGTTAAGAAATTGAACGAAATCTCAAAACACATTCGTGGCGCGTCGGTCTCCCAGAAATTCAAAATAACCGTACCTTTTTTAATGGGAAGAAATAACATAATTCATCAAGAGAGTCAGAGCCCATTTTACCATCGTAATACGGTACTAGGAAATTCCTCAGACCGTCAGTCGCTAGTCTAACCGGTTATGGCAACAAATTTATTCCATTCTATCTGGCGTTTCTAAGATTTCGCCCCTGTTACGACTCAACCCTTCTTAATACATAATTGACCACCAGCCCAATCTGACTACGTAGACGAAATATTTGGCATTCCAAACATAACCACCTCCCTCCACCCAACTTCAAGTTGCTGTATAAGTTAAACGTTAAATTAGACCAGAACCTACCTAATATTTTCCAATTTATAAGAAAAAAATTAATGACATCGCGCGCATTTCGGTGGTTTTCTTCCTAGTGACCTTGTCCAAGGTCGAATAAAACGGTAACCGAATTAATTTATTAAACTTGTCGGTAAAAAAAAGGAAATTTCGATGGTTAGTTGATAGTTTAATCAATAAGGCGAAGGAGGGTAAAGTATGCCCTATACGAAATGATACGTTAATTCCCGGTGATTATCATCTATAACGGTAGGGAGTATACGAGACAAATTAGCGTCCTTGATCTATTTGAGTATCGATTAACGCGTAGGACTTTATCCAGGCCAGGTTTTCAATTCCTGTTCTCCTCACGATGGCTTAATTCATTTAATATAACCACCACATTTGAATATAAATTTATTTAATAACGACGAACAACCTTGTCTGTCGGCGTTATGTACGATCTTTTTGTCTTCAATTTTTACGATTTGGCGACACCTACTACATTTTTGTCAAGCTGAACCGGCGCGAGTAGATGACAAAATCCCACGTGGCTTCGGCGAGATTCAGTCTGACTCAGCCGGGAACGCGACAATAACAATAAAAGCAACATGTACCAGATAGTTGAAAATTTCTTCAAATTTCAATGTATTATTTAAAATATATTTACTACATCAGGGGGAATCGGGAATATTGTGTGTACTTAATTTCCGTGACATCTTGTTATTTACTTGCTCGTAGACAAACGCCCCAAAACAAGTGCCGAATGAAAATTTTCTAGACAGAAAATTTAAGTACACAATCCCCCCGATATTACAACTATATTTTAAATATTAAATTTAAATTTGAAAAATTTCCCAATCATCTTGTACATTAACTTAATAAACCCAAGAAGAATTTGATAGATTATGCATTTTTCGAGTTACCTGGATTTGGAAATAAGGTAGAGGAACCCGAAAACGTTATTTAAATTAATTTTTAGGCGAACCGAATTAGCCAGATATCTCACTTAAAATTAAGATTTCATAATGAAAGCGAAGTATTAGTTCAGAAATGTACTAGTTTAAAATATAATGTTCAACCAAGTCGCTCTTAATTTAAAAAAAATATGTAACTTTTAAGACAAAAATCGCCAAAAACCACTAAAATGGGAAAATGTTCAACTTCTTTTTCTCAAATTCCAAAAATGTATAACGGGCTACCGAGGGCATGCCATTTGCTTTCGATTGACATACCACCGACCCTTCTGGACCTAATTATTGAAGAGTTATGTGGAATAGAGCATCGGCTACACTGTGGTGTGTACACACAAATACCTTAGGATTGTGTGTAAAGAGTTTGAACTGAATGCAAAATTGTACCAAGAATATATTAAGATTGAACACCGTGTTCACACTGTAATCCCCTGGAAGCAAAACCACGAGAAAAAAATTGCGGTTGAAGTATATTTAGAATTTTATTCAATCTAGGGTGATTACAGGATATTTTACAATCCTTTAAAGAAATTATATGAAATTTAATTTAAAATATTTCTAGCTACTTGTGCAAGACAAAACAAATGATAGTAAACGGTCCAATAACGTGACCGAAACTAGTCATTAAATAATAATAATAATAATAATAATAAAACCAGGGTTTAATTTTATAATTTTTTTTTAAATAAACATTTTTGTGCACTTTTAATCTTTGTCGACTATTACTCTTAATTAGTATCTATAGGAAATTTATCAATGAAATATAGGAAAAAATTAATTATAGAATAAGAGAAAACGGATGTCAAAATTGTTTAAAGGGGTTATATCATTAAAAATAAAGTTAGTAACCGATAGAAATAGCCGAAAAGTGTTGGAAATAAGCATCTTTAAAAACTAGGACGTTTTAAAGACAGCTAAGGATGTAATATCAAAGCTCTATTATAACTTCTTCAGACTTTAGAGTTAAAATATAAGTTATTATAGGAAATTTAATGAAATTATAAGAGAAAAAAGGAAGGACGTAAAATTATAGAAAAAAATAGGAAATATAGGAACTGTGGTCACCCTGTTTAATCCGATTGTTTAAAATCAAATTTTAATTTAAATAAATGTTGTCGCAAAATACTAATTTCCAACCTCTACATTTGGCGGGAAAACAAAAGTTAGCCATTTTCGGTGTTTTACAAACAAAATAATTCGAAATTGACAACACTGCAATATTTTTTCGCTGGCAAAAAAAATGTGGGTCAAAACATGAAACGTAAAATAATTTAATTTCCTTTACATTAAGACGATTGTAAAAGACTAAACTAGGTTTCATAAGCCTCGTCCGAAAAAGGGTAAATACGTGTTTTCCTCGACGCTTAAATTTAAAACATTTAATTTAACATTATCTCTTATAAAACGCCATAAAAAGGGACAAAATTAATAATAAAAAAAAACCAAGCGTATGAACTTTGCCCTTTTAAACCGGTTTTTAAAAGCTAAAGAGCAAAGTTACAACAACGCAAAAAGAGAGAATGCGAAAAAATATTTAAAAGTCGTTGGGCCATAACTGCGTAGTTTTTGTTTTTGTCTCTGGCTTTTAATAGGGCTCTCGAACGTCAACTGACGAATATCCTCGTCGCGGCGGAGGAGAACGCGACTCCTGGACGTCAAGGAGCGGGGAAAGCTGCCAATAACATCGGAGGGGACTAAATTATAAAACACAAGAACCTTTGAAAGGGGGGTGACGCGGGGGGTCTACTGGCACGTTGGTGCTTGCTCAATGACATAGCGGTGTCCTTGATCAACTTTTTTTTCCAGGGTTGCGAGGTACTGGCAAGACGCCGGGGTGATTAAACGTATTCAGGGATTCCAACATGGCGGCACCCGCGCGAAGCAAAAATTACTTCCCTCCCCACCCTCGAGCTCCTTCCCAAATATTACGGGAGTTTAAAAAAAAGATTTATATAAGTAAAATAGACGGAGTTAAATTTGGTAAATAACGTTATGGTATGAAGTTGTAAATAATTGCAAATAATATATTTCCGTGAATTATTTACAGTATTTTAAACTTAAACCTACATAGAGGTTAACGGTAATAGTTAGTGTAGGGAGCTGTTGGCTCGCGTGGCTTGCCACAACCCTCCTACGCGTTGGAACCCGCCACCCGAATTAATGGCTTTAAAAGTCGTTTGAGGACTTAGGCCTAAGGTATTAGCCTAGCTGATTATTATTGTTTTTAAGGAGATAAAACCATAAAGATTTAGAAGATACTTGTAGAGTAATTGAAATAAAGTTTAAGATCTTCCTGTGACTGATTTTCTTGATTTCACATGTTGTTATATAATATAAATTGCTCAATATTTAGTATTTACCATTATTTACCATTGGTATGCGCAATATTAGAAAAAAGTGGTATTTTTGGAACACTGATTATACACACTTCTACACTCCTATATCAGGTGCATACTTAATCGGATTTCAAATTTTATAACGATCTAATTTTTGGAATATCTATTTTTACTGATGAGTTATTCTAGTTAACCGTGATTGAATCATATTAATCGGGATTGAATCTCCATAATCGGGATTGAATCATCTTAATCGGGATTGAATCATCTTAATCGGGATTGAATCTCCATAATCGGGATTGAATCTCCATAATCGGTATTGAATCTCCATAATCGGGATTGAATCTCCATAATCGGGATTGAATCTCCATAATCGGGATTGAATCTCCATAATCGGGATTGAATCTCCATAATCGGGATTGAATCTCCATAATCGGGATTGAATCTCCATAATCGGGATTGAATCTCCATAATCGGGATTGAATCTCCATAATCGGGATTGAATCTCCATAATCGGGATTGAATCTCCATAATCGGGATTGAATCATCTTAATCGGGATTGAATCATCTTAATCGGGATTGAATCTCCATAATCGGGATTGAATCATCTTAATCGGGATTGAATCTCCATAATCGGGATTGAATCTCCATAATCGGGATTGAATCATCTTAATCGGGATTGAATCATCTTAATCGGGATTGAATCTCCATAATCGGGATTGAATCTCCATAATCGGGATTGAATCTCCATAATCGGGATTGAATCATCTTAATCGGGATTGAATCTCCATAATAGGGATTGAATCTCCATAATCGGGATTGAATCTCCATAATCGGGATTGAATCTCCATAATCGGGATTGAATCTCCATAATCGGGATTGAATCTCCATAATCGGGATTGAATCTCTATAATCGGGATTGAATCTCCATAATCGGGATTGAATCTCCATAATCGGGATTGAATCTCCATAATCGGGATTGAATCATCTTAATCGGGATTGAATCATCTTAATCGGGATTGAATCTCCATAATCGGGATTGAATCATCTTAATCGGGATTGAATCTCCATAATCGGGATTGAATCTCCATAATCGGGATTGAATCATCTTAATCGGGATTGAATCATCTTAATCGGGATTGAATCTCCATAATCGGGATTGAATCTCCATAATCGGGATTGAATCTCCATAATCGGGATTGAATCATCTTAATCGGGATTGAATCTCCATAATAGGGATTGAATCTCCATAATCGGGATTGAATCTCCATAATCGGGATTGAATCTCCATAATCGGGATTGAATCTCCATAATCGGGATTGAATCTCTATAATCGGGATTGAATCTCCATAATCGGGATTGAATCTCCATAATCGGGATTGAATCATCTTAATCGGGATTGAATCTCCATAATCGGGATTGAATCATCTTAATCGGGATTGAATCTCCATAATCGGGATTGAATCTCCATAATCGGGATTGAATCTCCATAATCGGGATTGAATCTCCATAATCGGGATTGAATCTCCATAATCGGGATTGAATCTCCATAATCGGGATTGAATCATCTTAATCGGGATTGAATCTCCATAATCGGGATTGAATTTCCATAATCGGGATTGAATTTCCATAATCGGGATTGAATCTCTATAATCGGGATTGAATCTCCATAATCGGGATTGAATCATCTTAATCGGGATTGAATCATCTTAATCGGGATTGAATCTCCATAATCGGGATTGAATCTCCATAATCGGGATTGAATCTCCATAATCGGGATTGAATCATCTTAATCGGGATTGAATCTCCATAATCGGGATTGAATCTCCATAATCGGGATTGAATCTCCATAATCGGGATTGAATCTCTATAATCGGGATTGAATCTCTATAATCGGGATTGAATCTCTATAATCGGGATTGAATCTCCATAATCGGGATTGAAACATCTTAATCGGGATTGAATCTCCATAATCGGGATTGAATCTCCATAATCGGGATTGAATCATCTTAATCGGGATTTAATCACCTTAATCGGGATTGAATCTCCATAATCGGGATTGAATCATCTTAATCGGGATTGAATCTCCATAATCGGGATTGAATCATCTTAATCGGGATTGAATCTCCATAATCGGGATTGAATCTCCATAATCGGGATTGAATCTCCATAATCGGGATTGAATCATCTTAATCGGGATTGAATCTCCATAATCGGGATTGAATCTCCATAATCGGGATTGAATCTCCATAATCGGGATTGAATCTCTATAATCGGGATTGAATCTCTATAATCGGGATTGAATCTCTATAATCGGGATTGAATCTCTATAATCGGGATTGAATCTCTATAATCGGGATTGAATCTCCATAATCGGGATTGAAACATCTTAATCGGGATTGAATCTCCATAATCGGGATTGAATCTCCATAATCGGGATTGAATCATCTTAATCGGGATTTAATCACCTTAATCGGGATTGAATCTCCATAATCGGGATTGAATCATCTTAATCGGGATTGAATCTCCATAATCGGGATTGAATCATCTTAATCGGGATTGAATCTCCATAATCGGGATTGAATCTCCATAATCGGGATTGAATCTCCATAATCGGGATTGAATCATCTTAATCGGGATTGAATCTCCATAATCGGGATTGAATCTCCATAATCGGGATTGAATCTCCATAATCGGGATTGAATCTCTATAATCGGGATTGAATCTCTATAATCGGGATTGAATCTCCATAATCGGGATTGAATCTCCATAATCGGGATTGAATCTCCATAATCGGGATTGAATCTCTATAATCGGGATTGAATCTCTATAATCGGGATTGAATCTCCATAATCGGGATTGAAACATCTTAATCGGGATTGAATCTCCATAATCGGGATTGAATCTCCATAATCGGGATTGAATCATCTTAATCGGGATTTAATCACCTTAATCGGGATTGAATCTCCATAATCGGGATTGAATCATCTTAATCGGGATTGAATCTCCATAATCGGGATTGAATCATCTTAATCGGGATTGAATCTCCATAATCGGGATTGAATCTCCATAATCGGGATTGAATCTCCATAATCGGGATTGAATCATCTTAATCGGGATTGAATCTCCATAATCGGGATTGAATCTCCATAATCGGGATTGAATCTCCATAATCGGGATTGAATCTCTATAATCGGGATTGAATCTCTATAATCGGGATTGAATCTCTATAATCGGGATTGAATCTCCATAATCGGGATTGAAACATCTTAATCGGGATTGAATCTCCATAATCGGGATTGAATCTCCATAATCGGGATTGAATCATCTTAATCGGGATTTAATCACCTTAATCGGGATTGAATCTCCATAATCGGGATTGAATCATCTTAATCGGGATTGAATCTCCATAATCGGGATTGAATCATCTTAATCGGGATTGAATCTCCATAATCGGGATTGAATCTCCATAATCGGGATTGAATCTCCATAATCGGGATTGAATCATCTTAATCGGGATTGAATCTCCATAATCGGGATTGAATCTCCATAATCGGGATTGAATCTCCATAATCGGGATTGAATCTCTATAATCGGGATTGAATCTCTATAATCGGGATTGAATCTCTATAATCGGGATTGAATCTCCATAATCGGGATTGAAACATCTTAATCGGGATTGAATCTCCATAATCGGGATTGAATCTCCATAATCGGGATTGAATCATCTTAATCGGGATTTAATCACCTTAATCGGGATTGAATCTCCATAATCGGGATTGAATCATCTTAATCGGGATTGAATCTCCATAATCGGGATTGAATCATCTTAATCGGGATTGAATCTCCATAATCGGGATTGAATCTCCATAATCGGGATTGAATCTCCATAATCGGGATTGAATCATCTTAATCGGGATTGAATCTCCATAATCGGGATTGAATCTCCATAATCGGGATTGAATCTCCATAATCGGGATTGAATCTCTATAATCGGGATTGAATCTCTATAATCGGGATTGAATCTCTATAATCGGGATTGAATCTCCATAATCGGGATTGAAACATCTTAATCGGGATTGAATCTCCATAATCGGGATTGAATCTCCATAATCGGGATTGAATCTCCATAATCGGGATTGAATCTCTATAATCGGGATTGAATCTCTATAATCGGGATTGAATCTCTATAATCGGGATTGAATCTCCATAATCGGGATTGAAACATCTTAATCGGGATTGAATCTCCATAATCGGGATTGAATCTCCATAATCGGGATTGAATCATCTTAATCGGGATTTAATCACCTTAATCGGGATTGAATCTCCATAATCGGGATTGAATCATCTTAATCGGGATTGAATCTCCATAATCGGGATTGAATCATCTTAATCGGGATTGAATCTCCATAATCGGGATTGAATCTCCATAATCGGGATTGAATCTCCATAATCGGGATTGAATCATCTTAATCGGGATTGAATCTCCATAATCGGGATTGAATCTCCATAATCGGGATTGAATCTCCATAATCGGGATTGAATCTCTATAATCGGGATTGAATCTCTATAATCGGGATTGAATCTCTATAATCGGGATTGAATCTCCATAATCGGGATTGAAACATCTTAATCGGGATTGAATCTCCATAATCGGGATTGAATCTCCATAATCGGGATTGAATCTCCATAATCGGGATTGAATCATCTTAATCGGGATTGAATCTCCATAATCGGGATTGAATCTCCATAATCGGGATTGAATCTCCATAATCGGGATTGAATCATCTTAATCGGGATTGAATCTCCATAATCGGGATTGAATCTCCATAATCGGGATTGAATCTCCATAATCGGGATTGAATCTCTATAATCGGGATTGAATCTCTATAATCGGGATTGAATCTCTATAATCGGGATTGAATCTCCATAATCGGGATTGAAACATCTTAATCGGGATTGAATCTCCATAATCGGGATTGAATCTCCATAATCGGGATTGAATCATCTTAATCGGGATTTAATCACCTTAATCGGGATTAAATAATCTTAATCGTGATTTAATCATCTTAATCGATCAAGGGTGCAAGGTGGGGTGGCTGAGTAGTTAGCACTTTCGCCTCGCAGCAAGAGGAGCCGGGTTCGATTCCAGCTTGTGGCACTGGGTGAAAACTCGGAACAACTCCTTCTGCGTAGAGTTTGCAAGTTCTCTCCCCACTGGTTTAAGGGGTTTTCCCCCGAGATCTTCGGTTTCCCCTTTCCGTAAAAACTTGTTGAGGTTAACGGTAATAGTTAGTGTAGGGAGCTGTTCACTCGCGTAGCCACCACCCTCCTACGCATTGTAACCCGGCCACCTTATTTAAAGGCATTAAAAGTCGCTAGGTGCCTTGGGTCTAAGGGGGTCATATATTTGATTTATAAGAGTTCTCATATAGCGCAATTCGAGTAGGAATTCGATGGGTTCGTGTTTATATTATTGGGGGGGGGGGGGAGGCGGATCGGTTTTGCGGGGCGCTTATCAGAGTGAAATACAGATAGGGTTTGAAGGGGAAAGTGTGACACGTGTGCTATTCGGAATTTCGACGACTTTGGAGGCAATATTTTTGGGGAATTTTCGATTTTTAATCGGGTCTTTTTTTATTTTCCAAAGATACTCGGTGCGTATATAGGCTGTTTATTTGCATAAAAAAACTAGTGGAATATTTCCAGTAACTAAAAATGCGAACCTAAAAACCATTTATCAATTAAATAATTTTATAATATCAGTATAATTTTAATATAATTATATTATAATAATTTTATAATATCAGTATAATTTTAATATAATTATATTATAATAATTTTATAATATCAGTATAATTTTAATATAATTATATTATAATAATTTTATAATATCAGTATAATTTTAATATAATTATATTCTAATAATTTTATAATATCAGTATAATTTTAATATAATTATATTCTAATAATTTTATAATATCAGTATAATTTTATAATATAATTATAATTTTATTATAATAATTTTATAATATCAATATAATTTTAATATAATTATATTCTAATAATTTTATAATATCAGTATAATTTTATAATATAATTATAATTTTAATATTGTTATAATTTTATAATATAATTAAAATTTTAATATCGTTTTAATTTAACCATATAATTATAATTTTAATATCGTTGTAATTTAACAATATAATTATAATTTTAATATAGTTATAATTTTATAATATAATTATAATTTTATAATATAATTATAATTTTAATATCGTTATAATTTTATAATATAATTAAAATTTTAATATCGTTTTAATTTAACCATATAATTATAATTTTATAATATAATTATAATTTTCATATAATTATTCAATTCAAACAGGATTTATTCTGCGGAGTAACATACGTGACACATTTTTTGTTTATATTAATATAAATGTTTTGGAAACGGTTGTATTAATAAATTTTGAAATTTTCACATGTGCAAAATATATATCGTTTTACCAATGGCCATATTAAATCATGGTAAAAGCTCCGAAAGTCGTCACATTGATGGTTTTTTATACCGTGCGAATATTGATCTTTATTTTGGCAAAACAATGTATTTCCCACTTGTTTGGTTTCACCATGGGAATATTGATGTATTCGTCCGGCCAAAGCAATATAATTACCAACATATTTTGCGAATATTGAATCTTTTGCACGGAAAACAAAAGTAAATAGCATTTGTTTGGTTTCGTCTAGCAAATATTCAATATTCTGGTTTGGGACACAAATATAATTATCAATTACTATGTTATACTAGGAAAATGTGATTTTATTTGAATTTCCCATGGTAAAACAAATTTTTGAAGAACATTAACAGGGTGACCAGGGAAAGGCTTTGAAATTTTAGAGGATAATTATAGAAAAAACAGGAAATAAAATAGGCGAATTATAGAAAAATATAGGAGACTAAATAGACGAATTGTAGGAAAATATATGAAACTAAATAGGCGAATTATAGGAAATAAAATAGGCGAATTATAGAAAAATATAGGAAACTAAATAAGCTAATTATAGGAAAATACAGGAGATTAAATAGGCGAATTATAGGAAATAAAATAGGCGAATTATAGGAAAATATAGGAGACTAAATAGGCTAATTATAGGAAAATATAGGAGACTAAATAGCCGAATTATAGGAAAATATAGGAGACTAAATAGCCGAATTATAGGAAAATATAGGAGACTAAATAGCCGAATTATAGGAAAACATAGGAAACTAAATAGGCTAATTATAGGAAAATATAGGACACTAAAAAGGAAAATATAGGAAAAATAATAAGGTAATTATTACATATCGGTATACTTTGACTCGAATCACCTAGCTAGAATATTGATAATGTTTTGTACACTGCTTTCTTGCATTATTGGATCACTTAGCGGATTTACCAAGCCCGTACATTTCAAGGTTTTGTTCGAAAGTGTTTTGACTAGATTTTTTTTTATGGCACGTTCAAAAAAATTATTTCATTTTCAAAAAACTGTGAGATTATAGGAAAATCGGTGAAAATAAAGGAATTTATACGAAGGCATTACAAATATAGGAAGATATAGTTTGGTCATCCTGAATTAAGTAATTAACCCACAAATGTGGTAAATGTGCCACTTGTTTTATTTTATCAAACATTACTTAGAAAGTAAGTATTAATTATTTTAAGTAATTAAGTTATTATATTATTTTTCTTTTAATTTGTCCCTTCTTTAATATTCAGTCTTTATGTTTAAAATATTTCCATGGCAACGGCGCGTTTAAAAATTTAAATTAACCAATAATGAAGTTATTTATTTTATTCACCACGTTTTCCCCAACTTATCAATATTTAGTCAGTTTAAATATTTCCATGACAACGGAAAGTTTAGATATTTAAATTAACGAATAAAGCTAATTAATTTTATTCGCCACATGTTTTCCTTTCCTTTAAGTTTAAAATATTTCCATGACAACGGAGCCTCGAAATATTAAAAATAACCAATAATTAAGTTATTTAATTAAATTCCCTGTGCTGTCTACTTTAATAATATTTAATTAATAATTATAGTCTAAAATATTTAAATGAAAACCATTTAAATATTTAAACTTATATTTATATGGTTTTTGCATGGACAATTCAATTTCTTCAGATTTTTCCGTTCATGGAGATATATTTTGTTTATATTTCAAAGATTTCACTGTCAACAGTATATTTAGTTTTTATCAAATAGAGCCAAATTTAAGAATTAATAGGTCCCCATTGGGGGGGTTACATTTAGCAGGCAAGCTTATCTAGTAAAATTTTGGATATGTCCTCAATATATCGAAATCGATCTCGGCACATTCGGAATGGTATATTTCAAAGTGATATAAATTATACGGATTATAACTGTGTAATATCATTAAATTTTGTCAGTCTACGTCATTCAAACTTTTCAGTGGACGAAAAAATGTTCCAATTAGAAAAACCAGTCAGTCTCTAATATAATCCCAATATTAGTTTTAAATAAAAATCAATATAACCCGACAAATTAAGGTAGAAGGTGCTAAATTATATGAGATAAAATCAAGTCAACAAATACAAAAACACCTTTCATTTTAGTAAAAATATATTTAATTTTAGTAAAAATATATTTAATTTTAGGAAAAATATATTTAATTTTAGGAAAAATATATTTAATTTTAGGAAAAATATATTTAATTTTAGGAAAAATATATTTAATTTTAGGAAAAATATATTTAATTTTAGGAAAAATATATTTAATTTTAGGAAAAATATATTTAATTTTAGTTAAAAAGCCTTTCATTTTACTTAAAACACCTTGCATTTTACTTAAAATACCTTGCATTTTACTTAAAATACCTTGCATTTTACTTAAAACACCTTTCATTTTAGTAAAAATATATTTAAATTTAGCAAAAATATATTCAATTTTGGCAAAAATATATTCAATTTTAGCAAAAATATATTCAATTCTAATATAAAACCTTATAAGCCATGTAGTTTTATTGTAGTTTACTTAAAACACTTTCCAATAATTATAAACCTTTGATTTTACTTCGAAAATAAAAACGCATCCTCATAAAAACAAAATCATTGGTTGTAACTTTCTAAGCGAGAGTGTAGCAGCGTCAGTGTGTTGGAAACGGGTTTGACTCATTTCGAGAGAGACGAAGGATCGCGGCAAAGTACGCGATCTGTTTGCAAACTTCCTTGGGAGAAGCCCACTGGCCAATAAATCATTCAACTCCGGCAAATGATTTCTTTGGCGCGGCGGAGGGTAGCATTCGAAAACAAATTGACCAAAAGGCAATCATACAGTCCGGCGCCTAAGTCGCCGTCTTCAAACGTGGGATCAACGTTTAGAAAAGCGAAGTAATCATTTTTTTAATATGAAATAAATTAATACGAAATGAATTAAATTAATACGAAATGAATTAAATTATTACGAAATGAATTAAATTATTACGAAATGAATTAAATTATTACGAAATGAATTAAATTATTACGAAATGAATTAAATTATTACGAAATGAATTAAATTATTACGAAATGAATTAAATTATTACGAAATGAATTAAATTATTACGAAACGAATTAAATTATTACGAACTGAATTAAATTTTTACGAAATGAATTAAATTTTTAAGAAATGAATTAATTTTTAAGAAATGAATTACATTTTTAAGAAATGAATTACATTTTTAAGAAATGAATTGAATTTTTAAGAAATGAATTGAATTTTTAAGAAATGAATTAAATTTTTTAAGAAATGAATTACATTTTTAAGAAATGAATTACATTTTTAAGAAATGAATTACATTTTTAAGAAATAAATTACATTTTTACGAAATGAATTAAATTTTTACGAAATGAATTAAATTTTTACGAAATGAATTAAATTTTTACGAAAAGAAATTAAATTAATACGAAATGAATTAAGTTTAACACTAGGTAGAGGGCTACATATTCCTATAATTTAATCCTTAATTCAGTATTAATACAGCTATTTTCAAACCGATTTCCTTGATATTTCCAGCTTTATCCACTGACTTTTGCAGATGAAAACCTCAATATGTTATTATGTTTCAAGAAAAGGTCATTTCATTATTGACATTTAAACGAAATTGGTTACATGTAATTATATATAAGATAAGTAATAAAAGCAAATCTTATGTAAAATTTATTACAATAAATTTGTACTCTTTAGGTCATAATTATAATTTCTCAATCCTCATAAATTTCCTAGATTTTTTTAAAAAATAATTTGAATTTTCCTGATATTTCGAGGTCTGTATGAACCTCTATACCCTGGTGGCCAGTTTTGCAGATATCCAAGGGACGCTCTACCTTTAGGCAATTAATGAAATTTGTCCCTATTATCAGAGTATAACTCCGGCGTCATCTATAAGGCGCCAAACTAAAAAAAAACACAAGACCTCTAAAGCTAGCGCGCGATTATCAATATAGCACAACGCGAAGGGGCAAAAAAGAATGAAGATAAAACGAATAACCTCGCTCCTTTCGAGATACACTCTACTACGAGAGTCAAGGCCTTCTGATTCCAGCGATGTAAGAAAACTCTGAGAATGACGTCTCCACGAAACGTTTTTTCATTATAAATTAATACGGTGATCGGAAATGGGGAAAAAATACTAACGCGATAAAAAAATCTGGATTCTTACGAAATTAGATTCTTAAGAGTTTGTTTTATTTTGATAAGAAATAAGAGCGATAAAAATTAGAGATTGAAACATTTAGATACTTGGTAAAAGATGCTGACAACCGTTATAGAGAAAATTTACATGAGATATTATTACAGAGAAGCGTTTTTCTGCACTCGTAAGCTGTTTATAAGGATGTTTTAAATTGTTATCGGTATTTTAATATCTTTTAAATGAATATTTTTTATATACATTACGCGATGCGTATATTAAAATTAATATTACATTTTTGAAAATAAATAATTTTGAACAATTTTATCATACTCTTAATATTGGAAATCTTTACATATTACTAAGATTTAATTGAATCTACCAAATTAAATAGCGGACGTGTTGTAGCATCTGATCAATTTATAAAATATTTTACACGACAACAATTTACTATTTTGTTGATGGATGAGAAAATATACTACACTTTAATCTTTGCCAAACGACGAACAACGTTGTTATTAACTTTAAAAAAATGTTTTATTTGAGGTAATCTATTTTGCGGATTCGAAAGATACTACACTTTGATTTTAGCCTAACAATCAAGCTTATTCTTAGATTAAAAAAAAAAAAAATATATATATATATATATATATATATATATATATACGAAATAATCTATTTTGCACCTATCTACACATAGATAGTTTTACGTAAGTTTTTCAATAAATATGTTTCAGAATTACAGAAAATGCAATACCGAAAATAAAGTTATATCATTTGATATATTGCTAAAATTTCAGATTTTGTAGAAATTTAGCGTTAGTTTTAACCGAAAAAAAAAGATTTCGAGTTTCGCGCAATTTTACAAGCAAAACCTACGCATAAATTTCAAATCCAGACTCAAAACCATGTTCTAAAATTGCGTAAAATTACCTCCGAGCCATTATTATGGAATATAGGTCAAAAAATGCATTAGGAATAAAGCATCTACGCCTACGATCAACACGCGAGTCTGATACAACGCTGCCCTTTGAAGGGGTTACTCTCTCCCCCAAATATCAAAACTAGTAGAAACGAAGGCGGGATATTCTAACACCCCAATCTCTACCAATAACGCCTAGCGCTCTACTATTTCTAATAGCGGGAATAGAGTTTGAAGGAAGTCGATTTCCCGAGACCGGAGAAGCGTGCGAAAAAAGGGAACCAAAAGCCTGAGCAGCCAAGGCCTACAAAGAGAGGCGCCGACGTCAGCCTACCCCCCTCCCCTATATTAAGGCTACATTCTCTACAAAGAAGTTTTTTTTAATTTGCACGGATGGGTTGATTTGCATGCGACTACGGATTCGACGCGTTTCTCGCCATCAAATTAAAGCGGATCTCTTGATCGAGATTGAGACGGCAAAACTTGTGACAGGGAGGATGGAAAATCCGTTTGACCTTTGCCACTATTAAGGGGTGAAAGCCGATTGGATAGCGTTATACCACGTATTAACAACGCGATAGGAGGAGTCATTCGCTACTGGGATGGAGGCTGGCGGGCTGAGTTTGAAAGCGACAGAAGCGGTGCCAGGTGAGAGAGACGGAAGGGAATTTTCGATAATCCCGTTGCCAGGAGCAACCGATCCCCGGGTGTCTAACCTACTTTCCCGCCGGGGATCTCCGCAGCCTCCAGACGGAGATGAAAGGATGTCGCGGGAAGAAGCGAGCTATTTCTGGAATTCATTTTATGGGACGAGCCCTTTTTAACTCGAAATTGATGAAAGAGGAGGGAACGTTCAATTCGGTTTGATTAATTTTTTTCGTGAAAAATTATACGGTGACTATTAAAAAACAGTCTAGTTTCCAGGCAGACACGTGCTCTTTTGAATATATTGAGTGAGGGGGGGATCGAGGCTGGCTTTTATCAAATTTAGATTACGATCGAAATGGGTGGTGCACTCTGTTAGGTGATATGGAATTCATTTTCGGTTATTTATGATATTATTATATTCATTTTTACTCTCTTGGGCGCGGGGTGTTTTTCTCCTACCTTTCCAACATTAATTTTTTTACTTTAATTGCCAAATTTACATTATTTATCAAATAACAAAATGTTAATTTTATGCCTCGAATAGCAAAATGTATATTTTATGACTCGAATAGAAAAATGTACATTTTATGCCTCGAATAGAAAAATGTACATTTTATGCCTCAAATAGAAAAATGTACATTTTATGCCTCGAATAGAAAAATGTACATTTTATGCCTCAAATAGAAAAATGTACATTTTATGCCTCGAATAGAAAAATGTACATTTTATGACTCAAATAGCAAAATGTACATTTTATGCCTCGAATAGCAAAATGTACATTTTATGACTCAAATAGCAAAATGTACATTTTATGCCTCGAATAGCAAAATGTACATTTTATGACTCAAATAGCAAAATGTACATTTTATGCCTCGAATAGCAAAATGTACATTTTATGCCTCGAATAGCAAAATGTACATTTTATGCCTCGAATAGCAAAATGTACATTTTATGACTCTAATAGAAAAATGTACCTTCAATTTTTTATAGGAAAAATAAGAAATATTAAGTCATTTTATAGGAAATTATAGAAATAATTTTAATAAAGATAAAACAAATGCTTTTAAACGAACTTTGGTTGAATAGAAATATTTCATTTAATATGAAAACATCACAGACCTCGTGACTAGATAAATGTATTTAAGTAATATTACATTTTCATTTTTAAACACAAGCCAGCCGTAATAGCCAACAATATTAGTGTTTTAATAAAATGCTGACTGTTTTTGAACGCCTTCTATTAAACTTTAAAACTATATTGAAATCCAAGAGCAAAGTACGAAAAATGGGAAAATTGTTAAATTAAAGGAAGTTATAGGAAGACAATCGAAATATAGGAAAAATTATAAAATATAAAAATTGTAAAATATAAAAATTATAAAATATACAAATTATAAAATATAAAAATTATAAAATATACAAATTATAAAATATAAAAATTGTAAAATATAAAAATTGTAAAATATAAAATTATAAAATATACAAATTGTAAAATATAAAAATTATAAAATATACAAATTGTAAAATATAAAAATTATAAAATATAAAAATTGTAAACTATAAGAAGTGTGGTCATCCTGCTTTAATGCCTCTTTATTTTAATTGAATTAAAATTGTTTGCAGCGGTAATGTAAACTAAAATTTAAATTAGTCTTAGTTAAATTTAATTAGTGGATGTAATTTAGTATAAATTGGCACTGCCAGACTATCTACTTTTGTACATTTTCATAAAAATATTAGGCGATTTAAATCAAAAAAAGGTTTTCGCGAAACATTGTAGACATTTTTATATAGAGAATTCTCGATGTCGATCTCGCCGAAGAAACATCACAAATCTAGTATTCCGGAGGAAAAAAGGGCAAAACATAAAAAAAGTTTTTTATGCTTTTATGCCAAGATTGAACGTGTTATCCTGAACTCCAAAGGTTCAGCTTATAAAACGCGTTAAGTCTTTGCCAGGGGGTAAACAATTGTGTATATCAATTCCCAACATCGTTGCCACCATATTCGTAGGTTAAAATTCCTTATCCGTGCTTTCTGTAACCATTCTTAGAGATTTTTCCAGACACTTTTTAAGGATAAAATTACAGAATTTTTAACAGCATATTTTACTTTTATATGAAGCTACTGAATTTACTTTCACTTATATTTTAGTCTGAAAATGACTCTTTATGTTATGTTTAAACTAAAAAGACGTTTTATTGCAACACTTACAAACCTTTTTATAGATCATTTTAAAGATTAATTTAAATTAACTTAACATTTTACAAATTCTTAAAAATCCCAAACCATTTAGGACTTTTCAAATTCCCAGACTTTTGATACTATTTTAAAATTAACAAACTTTTAATATTATTTTTCCCAGACTTTTAATACTATTTTAAAATTCCCAGACTTTTGATACTATTTTAAAATTCCCAGACTTTTGATACTATTTTAAAGTTCCCAGACTTTTAGGACTATTTTAAAATTAACAAACTTTTGGTTCTATTTTAAAATTAACAAACTTTTGGTTCTATTTTAAAATTAACAAACTTTTGGTTCTATTTTAAAATTAACAAACTTTTGGTTCTATTTTAAAATTAACAAACTTTTGGTTCTATTTTAAAATTAACAAACTTTTGGTTCTATTTTAAAATTAACAAACTTTTGGTTCTATTTTAAAATTAACAAACTTTTGGTTCTATTTTAAAATTAACAAACTTTTGGTTCTATTTTAAAATTAACAAACTTTTGGTTCTATTTTAAAATTAACAAACTTTTGGTTCTATTTTAAAATTAACAAACTTTTGGTTCTATTTTAAAATTAACAAACTTTTGGTTCTATTTTAAAATTAACAAACTTTTGGTTCTATTTTAAAATTAACAAACTTTTGGTTCTATTAACAAACTTTGGATACTATTTTCAAATCCCCAAGACTTTTTAGGACTATTTTCAAATTCCCAGACTTTTTAGTACTATTTTCAAATCCCCAAGACTTTTTAGGACTATTTTCAAATTCCCAGACTTTTTAGTACTATTTTCAAATCCCCAAGACTTTTTAGGACTATTTTCAAATTCCCAGACTTTTTAGTACTATTTTCAAATCCCCAAGACTTTTTAGGACTTTTTTAAAATTCCCGACTTTTTAGTACTATTTTCAAACTCCCATAATTTTAGGACTATTTTCAAATTTAGACTGGAATAACAAGTGCACTCCCACCCGAAAGCGAATTTGAACGAATGTTCCTTTGCTCATTAAATAGAAGATGAAATTAGTAGAAACGGTTTTGTAATTAGAGAAAAGCGAACGAACCTGAGGACAACGAGCCACTTGTCGCTGGATTTCATCAAGATAAATTAAAAATCAGGTTAATATGTACTTCACATTTCTTTTTCAACTCAACGGGGCAGTTTGTTCAATAATCATTTTTAAGCTTTTCTACAAACCTGCTTTGGATTGTTTTCGTTTCATTACGATAAGAAAATTGCAAAACGCGAAACTAGGGTGAAATTCCAAACAATCAAATATAAGTACGTTTGGGTATTGAGAAATTAAACTTAAATGGTGACAACACATTTTCTGCTTTAAATATAAGCTCTTTTTCATTCTTATAGCGTCTGTTTTTAAATATTTTTCTTAAATAAAAATTAAATAATTTTTTTTTCATTTGAATCGGTATTTTTAAACAGTCAAGGCTCCCAGCTAAAATATATAGGAAATATAGGATACAAATTTAGAAATTATAGGATAAAACATCGAAATTATTGGATAAAAATTTCGAAATAATACGATAAAAATAGCAAAATTATTGGATAAAAATATCGAAATAATCCGATAAAATTTTTAAATAAGAGGTTAAAAACATGAATATTATAAGATAATTACTGGATGTTTTTTAATTATAGGATAAAAACATCGAAATTATAGGATAAAAGTTTTGAAATTATAGGATAAAAGTTTGAAATTATAGGATAAAAGTTTTGAAATAATAGGATAAAAGTTTTGAAATAATAGGAGAAAAGTTTTGAAATAATAGGATAAAAATATCGAAATAGGATAATTATAGAATAAAAATATCGAAATAGGATAATTATAGAATAAAAATATCGAAATAGGATAATTATAGAATAAAAATATCGAAATTTTAGGATAATTATAGAATAAAAATATCGAAAGAATAGGATAGTTATAGAATAAAAATATCGAAAGAATAGGATGAATATAGAAGTAAATTACAAATTTAAAGGAGATTTATAGGGTTAAAATATAGAAATACGTTATTTTTAAGGCGTGTATTTAAAAAGAATCACAACAACCTAAGACAGATCAGAAAAGAAAATGACAAATCTTTTTGAATCTGCTCCTCCATTATTCCAATATTTATTTTTATAAAGTAACGTGGCCTTCTTGTTTAAATGTGGCTCTTACGTCACAGTCTCTTACTTTTACAAGTCTACGAGCGCGCGCTACAGTCACGAGGAATATAGCTTCTTCTAGCGCGCGTGCAAATCGCTCGTGCGAAGAATACACTAATAAAGCTGGGTCTTGTGACGTAAGAGCAACATTTTAACAAGTTGGGCAAGACCACTTTTTTATTTTTTAAATAAACTTTTTTCACGAGAGTCCTTGCTTTTCGAGAAAAAATGAATAATTATTAGTTCGGTCTTAAGCGAATATGCCAAAAATATAGG
This sequence comes from Leiobunum rupestre, assembly GCF_980474605.1. Lineage (NCBI taxonomy): Eukaryota > Metazoa > Arthropoda > Arachnida > Opiliones > Sclerosomatidae > Leiobunum > Leiobunum rupestre. The sequence goes on from NC_143387.1 coordinate 63,286,085, forward strand.
AATTATTAAAAGTTTACATGGGTACCAACGATTCTATAACTCCTTTTTAAGCCGAACTGATTGCTTCAATAGGTTTTAGTTTAATTACTATTTATTATTTTAGTTTAACCAGATTTGAATTATAATTAAATCGTTTAACAATATATTTTATGCCATTTCTTATTCATCAATGGAAATATCGCTTTAAATTATGATATGAAATAAATTGATTTAAATTAGACAGCCCTAGGAAAAATTAATTTTTTAATATTTAAATATATACGTTGTATTGCTTCATACAACCCGGGATTGCCTGATTAAAATAAATTATTTTTTTTAAAATCGCCTATTACACTTACGTTGTTAAATGTATTTAGGTAGTAATAGGCGATAGCATAAATTGTTTTGGTCTTAGCTAACTTGTTAAAATGTTCCTGGAAATTCGACATAGTACTGCCAACTTCTATAACGCGCTACCGCGATCGGGGTTGGCCGTGCTCAAAACATAGGGACTGCGTCACTAAGCCGAGCCCTAAGCCTAGGTTAAAAACGTGTTCTAGTCTTAAATCTTTAATTTTTTTACAATTTTCTAGTCAGAGACTTAACATCACTATCACAATAATAATACTATTATCAAAGTCGTCGTTAAATTAAGTTTAAACAATTATTCTTTTTCTATTAAGAAAAGTAAAAATATTTAAAAAAAAATAAATTACCACAAAATTTTAAGTATGACTTTGTTTAAAAGTTAAACTTTAAAAGATTTATTTAATGAAGCTGGAAGTCGCTGTTTAACGGTAAACTTCAAAGCAATATTATAACCACGTGACTATTTTTAAAGGTTTCTACCGTTTGATGGCGCTCAAATGTTTCCCGAAATAAATTTTACCCAGTATACCTTGCAATTTATGCTATCACCTATAAATATAAGATTAATTTAAATTTTAGTTAACATTATCGTTGTATGCCAATTGTTATTAAACTTGTCAATAGAAACCGGTAATTTATAAATAAATAAAAAATCAAAAAACATTGAATATTAAAATAAAATGTCTCAGTATTGAGTTATGAAATTGAATTGTTGACAAAAACATTTCATATTTAAATAGGAGTTCATTTTCGAGCCTAACCTCTGTTATCTGGAAATTTTGTTTATTAGAAATATGAAAATATGTATGTTGCAATTCGTAAAAAATAGAAATCTACAAGCACAGTTCTAGCTTTTCTAACCGATTTTAACGTTAAGCCCTTGAGGATAAAATAAATTTAGTTGGAAATTTTCCCCAATTAGAGAAACTTATTTTAATTAATACATCATTGAAACGTTTCAAATTAGAGGAATACAAAATGTAAAAAACCATTAACTGGGCTGAAATCTCGACAGATGTAATTGCAAACTCAAAAGGTACGCCTAATAGTCCAAAAAATTCAAACATAAAAAAGATAATAATAATAATATTAAAAAAATCTCATTTCCGTGATTTGGTTAAAAAAGACGCCAAGAAAACACCTGGTGAGTAAGGTGGGTTAGAAGGAGGGCGGGCGGATGCTGAGGGGGGGGGGGGCGACAGTAGCGCATCCGTATCCTAATTGACCCCTGACCTTAAACCCCCCCAATGGCGGGCGAGCGCACCGACAAAAAATAAACACACCTCCAAAAATGGCTTTTGTTCTGGTCTATTATTTCTAGCCACTAACCACGAATTCATATTTTTTGGAAGCGAAAGACCGCGAGAATCACCTGGTGCAGGTGAAGCCCCGCGGAACTCGACGGGGACTCTGGCTCGCGTCGAGGTAATGGCGAAACCTAAATGGTTACATCACAATACGAAGAGATAGTAGATTCACGCCTATTGAATAGCAGCCAATTTTTGGCCTTTTAAATTCTTTGCACCTGGTATCCTTTTTAGACGCCAGTATATATCGTTAGTGGAGAACTTCTTAGAAAGGCAGATTGCAAGAGGCAAGGAGGCACCGATGTCGTGTTATTTCGTTCGGGAGGCACGCGCCGGGGTAAGGGTGACACGCGCCCACCTCTGGACGAGACGGACTTCATTATTTCCCGGGAAAGAATGTAATCATTTGAGAAGAGTGCTTCAATTTGAGGAGAGGGATCCGAAAGACGTACTGTCGGGACAAATGGATCCTGCACGCTTTCTAACCGGGCATCCATTGACGCGGGGTACCATTTTCAAAAACGAGTTTGTATTTCGTTAGTTCTCGTTAAATTGAAAGGAACATAATTAGTAAACCATCGAAATATGAAAAGTGATTTGACGATAAAAATTAGGAACCAATTTTTTTTTTAAATTTGTACAAATATTTGAAAATTAAGAACCGAATGTTTTTTAAATTTATACAAATATTTTAAAATTAAGAACCGGATGTTTTTAAATTTATACAAATATTTGAAAATTAAGAACCAAATGTTTTGAAAATAGGAACCAAATGTTTTGAAAATAGGAACCAAATGTTTTTTAAATTTGTACAAATATTTGAAAATTAGGAACCAAATGTTTTGAAAATAGGAACCAAATGTTTTTTTAAATTTGTACAAATATTTGAAAATTAGGAACCAAATGTTTTGAAAATACAAAGCAATACTTTTTTTTAAATTTGTAGAAATATTTGAAAATTAGGAACCAAATGTTTTGAAAATAGGAACCAAATGTTTTGAAAATAGGAACCAATTTTTTAAAAATTTGAACAGATATTTGAAAATTAACAAACAAATGTTTTGAAAATAGGAACCAAATGTTTTGAAAATAGGAAAAAAGTATTTTGAAAATTAGGGGTTAAATGTTTCGAAATTTTAATAACCAAATGTTTTGAAAATTAGGAAAGCAAGTACTTGAAAATCGGGCCCATTGTTTGAAAATCGGAAACTAAATGTTTAAAAATAGGGACCAATTATTTGAAAATAGGAACCAAATGTTAACACCCCAATCGACTCTACAACTGTCAAAACTATCGATAAAAATACCAAAATATTTATCTTCGGAGTGTAATCGTTTTAGAATTTTTTCTACAAATATAAGAAATATATAAAATTTGGGCCATTTCAGAAGTATAGGATTTATAAGATCGCTGGGTGATATACCGCGAAATTGCGAAACAATTTTAACTAGTACGAACAGCCCCTTGAAAAGACATTAACTGGGCCCTCAATCAAGAAAATTAATTTTTAAACTCGCGTTTGTAATTGAATTACGTAAATCGGTTTCGTTAATTATCCCAAACGCGGACGAACACGTAACTAATTTTAATTGATATAATGGGCACGGTATAAAGAAACTTATTAACGTATACAGATACCCCAACCAAGCTCGTTAAACGCGATTCGGTGTGGCACCGAACGGATACCATCCTGACATTTCAATCGCAAATATTTAAATTGGAAAACACTCCACCCACCCTGGGCCCCGGCAAAAAACGCGACAGGGCGCATACTAATGCATTTTTAACAGAGGAAATGTTTCACGCAAATTGTATTACGTTTTCTAAATAGAAGAGTCAAAGAGAAATATATGAAACTACGGAGACAAAAATGACAAAATGGTTAACAGCGAAATATTTTCAATTAGAAACGGGAAAAAATACGAAACCACTTTTGAATACTTGATCAGCGCCGCCAACTAATAACGCGTCAGCGGATTCTAATCCAAATGAACCAATGAAATGACGGCGAATGAAACCGGGTGGTTGGGGGGGCACCTTAGTTAAATTCGACAAAATATTTCGTGGTCTACAATGGAAAAACTAAGCATTATTTTTTCTATTTCATCGGAATATACCCTCGTGACAAAAACAAATTGCTATAATTATCTACAAAAAGTTTAGTTTTTTCTTATGCACACTAATATAATTTCTACGACGGTTTGCAATAGTTACAAAAGCTCGAGTACGTACTTCGCTTAATGGCGGGTGATTTATCATTCTACCGTATTGATAGGGCTAAATTACTTGGAGTTACTTGACGGTGAGTTGTCAAGCTAGGATATGCCTTCGCTCTTCATTAATGGAAGAAAGTTAGGAAAATTGTTTATGCATGAATAAAAACCATAGTTGCTGATGCGTAGTGTAGACGATTCCAATTTTACATATTTCATGCGTTTTATTTTTATTTTTGTTACAGCGTATTAAAGGCTTAATTTTGAAAAATATCGCGTGCGTTGAATTCGGGACCACCGAAATTGTTTCAAATTAATGCAATTGACGGACAAAAATGCAAAGATAATCGTAGGCTGGTATCTTAGCCATTTGGATCTTACGCAATATCGTCACTCGACATTAGAGTCGTAGTTAAAACGGGAGGTACAGTTGACGGACGGAATATCGCGGCGACGTAAAAAGAATAGAATGATTTCGCGAGAAACCAATATAGGGTTAATGGCCGTACCCACTTTGACAAAGGGACCCCCCCCCCGGCTCCATTCCAGAGGCGATGCCTAGTCAGTATGCCTATCTTTAGCCTTGGTAACAACAATCAGCCGGTTGCCTTGGAAACCGACGAGCAGACGCTGGAAAAAGAACCTTTATCCCATTTGTATCGCGACTCGAAAAAAAAATGTATTTCCTTAAGCGACTAAAATAGCCCCCGAAATGATCTGCAAAGGGGGGGCGCGCGGGGATTAACCCCTTTTTTCTCTGTACCGGAATCCACCCCCCCCCCCCCTCCGGTTGGTGCAGTGATTAGGGATTTTTGGGGGCGGTTCAATCAATTACTCTCATTTGTCTGAAGTTGATTCGAATTCACTATTAATTTATTTAGCAGTTCCGAGATTAAAGATTTTTTGAGGTCCGTAGAGGAATCAGATTCGCCTCAGCGTTTTCGTTTTGCTAAGATTTGTACTAATATATTTTCGGTGGTAATTGTTTCAAATGAACGACGCGGGGAAAATGATTAAACCCAGTTGCAAACTGGATCATGCTGCACAATGAGTTCTTTGGATGCGTTTCAACTGGAAAAACCAGTTCTTTGAACTCTTTTCAATTGGAACATGTAGAACGGTTATCTGATGGCATTTCAACCGGAGCCTTTAGAAAAAACGGTTATTTGAACGCGTTTCAATTGGAGCTTGTAGAAAAAACGGTTATTTGAACGCGTTTCAACTGGAGCTTGTAGAAAAAACGGTTATTTGAACGCGTTTCAATTGGAGCTTGTAGAAAAAACGGTTATTTGAACGCGTTTCAACTGGAGCTTGTAGAAAAAACGGTTATTTGAACGCGTTTCAATTGGAGCTGGTAGAAAAAACGGTTATTTGAACGCGTTTCAACTGGAGCTTGTAGAAAAAACGGTTATTTGAACGCGTTTCAATTGGAGCTGGTAGAAAAACGGTTATTTGAACGCGTTTCAATTGGAGCTTGTAGAAAAAACGGTTATTTGAACGCGTTTCAATTGGAGCTTGTAGAAAAAACGGTTATTTGAACGCGTTTCAACTGGAGCTTGTAGAAAAAACGGTTATTTGAACGCGTTTCAACTGGAGCTTGTAGAAAAACTGGTTATTTGAACGCGTTTCAATTTAAAATCCGGAAAAACTGGTTATTTGAACGCATTTCAATTTAATAATTCTGAAAAACCGATAATTTGAATTGGATCGCGCAGACTTTGAAGGCGTTTTAATTGGATAAAACCAGTTTCCTTGAACGAAATTTCTTTGTACGAAACGGGAAACTCGATTTCATAAGACAATAATGGTAAACCTGAATTTTGAACGCGTTTTTAAATGCAAAATACTTTCTTCATAACTCAAAATGCAAAATACCGAATGCATTTTGAAAATTGGTTTTTCTAAATGCCAAATGTAAAATGGTTTTTGCAGCTCAAAATAAAAATACAAAATGCATTTTGAACATGGTTTTTCAAAATGCTAAATGTTTTTACAAATGTACTATGTTTACTTTTTAAACAGTACGAATGTTCGTCTGCTTTTGAGAAAGTGAGTAACTGAGTATCGTCATCTAGGATTACTTAGGAGTATTAAAATAGCAGACAAACTTTCTTTACCAGAGTAAAAACATTTTGAAAATATTTTTCCACGTATCAAACCCACAAAATGCAAAATTTTAAATAGTTTCCTAGAAACTGAAAATGCCAAATACTTTTTCTAACTCAAAATGCATTTTGAACAACCACGCTCGTTTATCACAAATAGATTTCGTACAGCCACATTGAAAGCTTCGTCTTTGTAGGATGGTGAAAAATGGTTCAAATTGACCAAACCAACTAGATCAACAATAAAGATACGTACCAATCAGCAGCCTGTGGCACCTCGTATACAAAGAACGTGCAAGGTCATGTTGAACAGCAGTCCCAGCTCTCAAGTCAATGTACCTTCCCTGCAACAAACATTAAAAGAAATACATTAATATTATTAGCCTCAGGGTGTAGAAACTACTTAAAAAAGGAGGTCGAAACTATTTTAGAACAATTAAATCCACCATAGTAGAAGCGAGGAAAAAAAATATGGCATTGAGGGCGGTTGCCAATATCAAATGGACGGTGATGATGACGATGTCAGTCATCAATTTCCGCCATTACTCTTTCGCGAGTACACGCGCCTCGCCATCTGTTGGAAAGCGAAGAATTAATAATCCCAACTGGGAAGCGGATAAAACAATCGACTGGCGACTGGCATCTACGTCAAGGGTGCTAACTAAATAGCGTTTACCCCCTTAGATACCAACGTCAGCGGTGTCAGCTTAGTAACGGAGCCGAGGAAACCCCGTGAAGGGTTTAGAAGATTCGGAGTGCGAGAAACGAAGCTAAACCTATCAACTCAATGACAGATGTTTCGCAAAGAAACGGTGTCTCTTGTAGCAAATTTCGTAGTCGCCTCACGTACGAAACGCGAGACAAAGATACGATCTCCGTCAAGGCTACTTTCGGTAGAAAACTCGCGTGGTTAAGACGGTATAGCCGCCTGCTGGGATTTAGCCTTTAAGGATTATAACTAACCAGCTAGTTAAAACGGCTCATTGACGCATTTAGTAGTTACCGACCATTACTCAACATAAAATGAAGTTATTCTCAAGGAAATTCGTCTAGAGTGAATGTCAAATATAAACCAGACTTTGTATAATTGAATGTGCGAAAATCGAGCGTTAGCGAGTACTTGTCAAAGACTAGTGTTTTTTTAAGACTGGTTAAACAGGGTTGTCATGGATTTTTTTAGATTCAGTTTCCCTGACTTCTCCCGCTTCCCTTTACCATTTACAGATATTTTTACTCACTAGTTTTAAGCTAAAATTTGGCAATTTTTTTACCTATATATTACAACCAAAATTAAATTCCTCGACTTTTTCCTGCACTTTAGACCAATTTTGTTCCGACTTTTCCTGGACTTTAGACCAATTTTGTTCCGACTTTTCCTGGACTTTAGACCAATTTGTTTCTGAATTTTAGACCAATTTGGAATTCCCCGACTTTATCCTGAATTTTAGACCAATTTTGTTCCAACTTTTTCCTCAACTTTAGACCAATTTTGTTCTGACTTTTCCTGGACTTTAGACCAATTTGTTTCTGAATTTTAGACCAATTTGGAATTCCCCGACTTTATCCTGACTTTTAGACCAATTTTGACATTCCCTGACTTTTGGACCAATTTTGTTCCGACTTTTCCTAGACTTTAGACCAATTTGTTTATTTGTTTCTGAATTTTAGACCAATTTGGAATTCCCCGACTTTATCCTGAATTTTAGACCAATTTGGAATTCCCCGACTTTATCCTGAATTTTAGACCAATTTTGTTCCAACTTTTTCCTCAACTTTAGAACAATTTTGAAATTTCCTGACTTTTAGACCAATTTTGTTCTGACTTTTAGACGGAATTTTGAGATTCCCTGACTTTCTCCTGAATTTTAAAACAAATTTGAAATTCCCTGACCTATCCAGTTTCAGTAGGTACTGCGGTAACTCTGTTAAACGAGCGCTAGAAAACTTGAAGGAAGAACGTGTAGGAGTGAAGACATACCTTTATTCTGCGCATATTGCTTTCCCTACACGTTCACCAGGTCGGGCTTAACCTGTCTAATAGAGATTTAATACCGCTTAGGGAAAATGTATAGGAAAAACAGTCTGCGCCTAATGAAACATCGCCTATTGTACACAGGCAACACGGCGTAGTACATGTGCAGGCTCAATAGACGGGTTAAGCCACCTTTCGAAAGCGTGAACGGGTAAACTTGTAGCTGAGCGTAGATTGTAAATAATAAAGCTACTTCTACAAGTTTCCGCTTCACGTTTTGGAGGGGTAGATTAATTAAACCGTCTGTTATCTCAATTGATTTGGTAGTTTATAGTGGTAATTTTATGTATTTCCTAAAACAAAGGTAAAGCTAACAGTCGGCGATAAATATGCATATTCCGAAAACAAAGCTTTTCAAATTACGTGTACAAAATACCAATAAACTATAAAAATATACAGTTTCTTACGAATTATATCCTAATTTAAACTTCCCGGTACATGTTTTTACAGTTTGTTATTTATGAATTTTCAAGTTAATTTCCCTTTTTAGAACAAACTTAGCTTTATATATTACTTTTATAAGGCGTTAATGATAAACTTAAATTTTAAAGTAAGGGTGACTCAGGTTATGTTTCACTAAAATAACCTTTTATTGCGATAGTGGAACTACAACAAACAATTATCATAAAACTATAGTAAAATTATCTTCATAACATTGTCCAAAATTTCCTTATTAAAAAAATCTTAAAATCCTACCATGGGTACCCACAAAATTTAAAATAAGTGAAAATGTTTGTAGCTTAACATTTAAATTCCTTAAAGTTCTACAGAAAAGTGGCACAAAACATAGCAAATTGGGCCCCAAAAACCTTAACAAAGGGGGCTCTAAAATGACTCTAAGTGGCACAAAACATAGAAAATTGGGCCCCAAAAACCTTAACAAAGGTGCCCTAAAATCCCTTTAAGTGACACAAAACATAGAAAATTGGGCCCCAAAAACCTTAACAAAGGTGCCCTAAAATCCCTTTAAGTGGCACAAAACATAGAAAATTGGGCCCCAAAAACCTTAACAAAGGTGCCCTAAAATCCCTTTAAGTGGCACAAAACATAGAAAATTGGGCCCCAAAAACCTTAACAAAGGTGCCCTAAAATCCCTTTAAGTGGCACAAAACATAGAAAATTGGGCCCCAAAAACCTTAACAAAGGTGCCCTAAAATCCCTTTAAGTGGCACAAAACATAGAAAATTGGGCCCCAAAAACCTTAACAAAGGTGCCCTAAAATCCCTTTAAGTGGCACAAAACATAGAAAATTGGGCCCCAAAAACCTTAACAAAGGGGGCTCTAAAATGACTCTAAGTGGCAGTGTGTCAGAATTTATAGCCCGGTGTACCTAGTAACAAAGACCATACCACCGGAGGCCTATCATCATAGTGCCCTACGCCAGCTCTAACCCATTTAGGGCCGACTCTAAGTGGCACAAAACATAAAAAATTGGGCCCCAAAAACCTTAACAAAGGTGCCCTAAAATCCCTTTAAGTGGCACAAAACATAGAAAATTGGGCCCCAAAAACCTTAACAAAGGTGCCCTAAAATCCCTTTAAGTGGCACAAAACATAGAAAATTGGCCCCCAAACCTTAACAAAGGGGGCTCTTAAATGACTCTAAGTGGCACAAAACATAAAAAATTGGGCCCCAAAATTCTTCAAAGCAGCTCAAAACATAACAAGGGGGCCCCCAAATCATGGTAAGGGTTTACAAACTAAAAATAGGAGCCCCTTAGCCAACCAAAGAATCTTGGCGCTTATAATTTAATATCATTAGCAGCCAGAAGGGTTTTTCGGGGTTCGATCCCTACCCATCAGGGCACGTGCCATCCCTCCTCCCCGACATGGGTGTCACGACGGAATTTCGAAAACATTTGAAAATAATGATTTTACTCTTGAACGTGGCACGGCTGGTGGCCAATAAATTAGGAGCGTCTTCCACCGGGCAATACGTTGACGTACGCGTACCGGCCATCCGAAACTACTCAAGCGGAAAATTATAAAAACGTACCCGTATACATAGACTCGACAATGACCAATTTTTAAAGGGGGAACAACGCTACAGGGATAAATCACCATAGATACATTTATTAAAGGCAGAGACGGCGGGGCGAGTTATAAAGCGCCATCTGGTAGGTGAACCCCGCGACAACGAATATTTTCTAGTCATCATAGTGTAAACCGATAACGAGATACGATTTAAACGGTTTATAGAATAGCCAAGGTCCGATAAAAATGGGCAAAATATCGGCGAACCAATATGGACGTTTGACCTAGGCCCGTAAAAAAGCGGGCTTAGGTAGATACCTCGGTAGATAGAGAGTATCAATGGTCGTGTGTTCTCGAAAAAGGATGTTTATCAAAAGTACATTCTGCGGCGTGGCGTCGCCGGCAGGTGACAGCACTGCAGGTGGCGGAAACAGCGTCACAAACTGATAAGGAATTGTCTGTCACTGGCGATGATAAACAAACGGGCACTATTTTATCGGAGCGGAGCGAGCAAAGTCCCTTCTTCAAGTTATTTCAGAAATCACAAACTGATTTTGAGCTTTAAGAGTACGAACACAGAATATTTTAAAACTCTTTAAAGGACACTTATCAGTGAAATATAGAAAAAATTTAGGAAGAAAATTAGGGGGAAAATAAGAGATATTTAATTAGAGAATAAGAGAAAACGGTTGTCAAAATTATTTCATTATATCATTGAAAATAAAGTTGATAACCGATTGAAATAGTCGAAAATTATCGCGGAACAGTGTTAGAAATAAGCATCTTTAAAAGCTAAGGTATAATATCAACTATTTTAATTTCTTCAGACTGAGTTAAAATATAGGGTGTTATAGGAAAAATGAAATTATAGGAGAAAAAAGGAATATCGTTAAAAAAATAGGAACTGTGGTCACCCTGAGACTTTGGAACTGATTCCGGGAAAGTCAAATTCATGTCAAGATTTCTAAAATCATTTTTCTCAAGTGTACGGGACGTTTTACGTATATCGGACCCCTTGCGGCATTCTGTTTGTAACGCTTTTAATATCCGATCAAATTTAAAGATCCTTTGCGTATAAACATAGCTAAGCAATTTCCCAACGATGGAGATTTTTTGTAACAAAAGAGTTTCAATAACCGCACCGCCGTCTATAGACTTTAAAAATAACTATTAGAATGGTACTTTTCCCAACAAAGGGAAGCCTTAACGTCATAGGTCACCGAGGTCACGCTGCACACGCGTCAGATATTATTGAAACGTTATGTATTAGGCTTGGTTTTGGTCATCCCTTAAAAATTTCGCTACGTGATATACAGGGTGTCCATTTTTAATCGAAAAAGTGATTTTTCTCAATAACCGTTGTAGTTATCATTTTGCAATTTTTTGTGTGAATTGTCAGTACCGGGGGCCATTGTTGTACATCATGTTTATCGATTGGAAAAATCAAAAACTAGAATCTTTTGGATGCAGTGGAAGTCGTAAGACATATTATTTTTAGGATGAACTAAATATTATTTTTATTTATTTAAATTAAATTTAATGAATAATAACCGAAAGTTCAAAAACAATATCCCCGAAATTAGATACGTGATATCTTGAAGGTTCCCCGAGTATTTACTGAACGAAAATGTTCTATGGTAATATAGCATTTAAATGAGAGTTAGAAATTTAGAATCTTACATTAAATAAATAAAAATAATAAATAGTTCATCCTAAAAATAATATTGTCTTACGACTTCCACTGCATCCAAAAGATTCTAGTTTTTGATTTTTCCAATTATTTTGTTTACCCGTTAAGTCAATTTTCAAACGCGTGTAATTTCGTGAAAAATGAATGTGTTTTCAACGACCAAACGTTATTCTTATGTTTTCGACGCCGCTCTACATTTTTCTCACTGACAAAATTTTACGAGCTCCAATACATCAAAATTTATTTTTTCAAAATTTTAAAATATTATTTTAAAATCGATAAACATTATGTACAACAATGGCCCCCGGTACTGACAATTCACACAAAAAATTGCAAAATTATAACTACAACGGTTATTGAGAAAAATCACTTTTTCGATTAAAAATGGACACCCTGTATATTGCGAAATTTGTAACCGAAATATTTTGTCATACACTCTATTCGTGGCCGGTAATATCATATATCGTGCGATATTACCAGTAGTGTATATGATAAAATCAACAAAAAAGACTGTTCAGTACACTGTCATACCATTTTATTCCAATTTTTTATTAAAATAAAGTTTGCAAGAGCATATCCGAATATGTTTATTTTCATTTTACGTGATACATATTTTCTATCACAAATCGAATATCGTTGTTTTTTATTGGTTTACACTCGTAACCCCGTGTCTAAAAAGGGTATGATCTAGCTTCTGAAGTCTGGCGTCCAATCAAATCAAATATAATCATTAGTTTTAAAAATAAGAAAATTATCGATTAACAAAGTTTTTCCTGAAAATATTTTTCTAATACCGCTATCGGCCAATATTGGCTTCGATACCGATATTAGAAAGATAGACCGATATATCGGTGCATCCCTATTTTAGACCAATTTACAAAACAGAAATCATCAAACCGGTTACATAAAATTGTCGCAATTTCTTATTTTTTTTTACATTCATGTACGAAATATAAAATAGTTGCAAAAAACGTTGGAAAATGTTTTCGAAAAGTGGTCGATATCACATAAAAATTGACAGAATACTTAATTACTATAAGTCACTGATGACTTGGCCCTTGCAACACTAAAATAGTCACACGAAAAAAATTATAAACAATGAAATTTAACTTGAACTTGACCTTTAACCTCAGTAATTTGGTGTTAGAGTTACACATGTTGAGTCTAAAATAAAACTTGATAAAATATATTGATAGAAAGTTTGACCTAGGAGCAACAAACACAAGGAGAACGCAGCTAGCCTTTAAACACGCTAACGAAGAGTTGTGTACGAATTTCATTGGACGAGCGTCACGAGCCTTTACGCTGAACGTTTTACGGGCGGGAGGGAAGACAATTTCCGAATTTTCCCCTTCCGACGGCAGCAGGCGCTAAAGCGTCTAGCCAATGAAAAATGTACGCAAGAAAATCCACGACTTTTGACGGGTTGCGTTCTCCTTGTGTGGGGTGTTGCGTTTGTTGCTCCTAGGTGACGCTGGAAAAAACATTTTATACATTTAATTTTTTTATTGATTTAATTTATAGAAACACCTATTTAACAATTGAAATGAAGAAAATATGTAGAGTAGCTAGCTAGCTTCGCTCCACTTTAGGAAACGACGAACCGTTTTTGTGTCAGCGCCAGTGTCGAACAGGATCACTGTACGATTGCTATTGCGCGAGGGTGGCCCGTTATCAGTTCACGACCCCCGGCGGAGAGCGAGTGAAACAGCCGTTTACAATTCGTCCGCTTCCCTTTGTCTGCGGATAACATGGCGCTAGCTGATAATCTCGTCCGTGTTCCAGAGGCCCTGCGTTACGATATATTGGCGTAATTGGGAGGGAAATTACTTACTAATTGGTCAACCGACAAATTTCAAACTTCACACTATCCGCAAGATTGCTGATAATGACGATAAAATAATATCAATTTATAGCACGTACGAACAAATATATTCAACAATCGGAAAAATATTTAGTAGAATAATTGGCCCGTTTTCGAGTCAAACGAAAAATGTTGGGCGGTCGTTGGGATACGAGTATCCAATAAACGTCGTTCCAAATAATTTTAGTTAGATCAGTTTCTCAAATTCGCAATATACGAAATGAAATCAATTTCTCAAATTCGCAATATACGAAATGAAATCAATTTCTCAAATTCGCAATATACGAAATGAAATCAATTTCTCAAATTCGCAATATACGAAATGAAATCAATTTCTCAAATTCGCAATATATGAAATGAAATCAATTTCTCAAATTTGCAATAATGAAATTCGATCAATTTCTCAATGAAATTCGATCAATTTTTCAACATATGAAATTCGATCAATTTCTCAATGAAATTCGATCAATTTTTCAACATATGAAATTCGATCAATTTCTCAATACATGAAATTAGATTAGAGGGGGCAGCTAATGTGATTTATACTAATTTTTGGGAAATATAGGAAATAAGATAAAATTAAAGGAATTTATAGGAAGGTATTGAAAGTACAAGAAAAAATAGGAAATATAGGAAGGTATTGAAAGTACAAGAAAAAATAGGAAATATAGGAAGGTATTGAAAGTACAGGAAAAAATAGGAAATATAGGAAGTCTGCATTATCGTTTGAAAATAACTTTTCATGTAGTATGTTTCATAATTAAATTTCAACCCCTTTGGAGAAATGTACCGTCAAACAAAACACAAAATATTTCCGAATCATGTGAAACAAAATATAAATAACAATTGAGAAACGTTTTGAAATTGAACAATACACGCCAGACAAAATAACCAAAATTTATTATTACGAAGGTATATTACCCGTAACGACCTTGAACTGATCATAACGACCATCGATTGTGAGAATCGGTCGCTTCCAACGTCCAAGCACGCCTGACTTAGACCAGAGTCCCATGATAACCGTCACTCGATATTGAAAATTTCGGAAACATCAAAGAGCAACCTATTTTAATTGGGCGATCCCCCCCCCCCCTTCCAGCAAACCCAAAATAATAGAGAAATTTCTTCGAAAGCGACTTTCTTATTTATATTTTAAGCAGCTGGGGCTTGATGTCGGGCGCATCCATGCAAATCCAACGAAATCCAATTCGAACAAGCCGAAATCCGACGATATGGATTCGCTGATCGCGTGTGCCATCAAATCGGAGCGTCAAGGGGAAACTCCAGCAAAACGCCACGACTCAAATCAAGCGAGTCCCTGAGAAAACACTGACTCCATGGCGACTGGTTGTAGATTTAACCTAACAGTTCTTGTAACAGTGTAGGTGACACGCTGGACAAAAAGGTCAATGGGTGTAGCCTGTTAGGTCTACGATTGAAAACGTTTATAAATTAGAAGAGGATAATTATTTTCATTCTAGTTAAGAAAGTATTGCAATGAAATGAATAATAACAATGGTAAAATATTTTAATCATGTAAATTTATATTTCTTAAAGGAAATTTGTAATAAAAAGTCATTAATTAAATTTTAATAAAAATAGTGAAAAAGGTTTTATTTGGAAAAATATCAAATATGAAATTCCAGTCAACAAAATTGAATTTGGGAATATATCAAATATGAAATTTCAGTCAACAAAGTTCAATTTGGGAATATATCAAATATGAAATTTTAGTGAACAAAATTGAATTTGGGAATATATCAAATATAAAATTCCAGTCAACAAAATTGAATTGGGAATATCACAAATATGAAATTCCAGTCAACAAAATTGAATTAGGAATATATCAAATATGAAATTTCAGTCAACAAAGTTCCATTTGGGAATATATATAAATATTAAATTTCAATATAAAATTTAAAAATGTCCATTTTAGTACCATATCAAATACGAAATTTCAGTCAACAAAATTTAATTTGGACCCATATATATAAAAGCGCGTTTATATAAGAGTATATCACGCAAGGTGAACCCGTTTTCAAGGGGCAAACACGTAAACAAGAAACGTTTTTTGGCAAACCGCACTCACCGCAGCGGAGCTCTATAAATAATCAATTACAACACTGCCAGCGAGGTTAGTTAAAATCAAAACAATGGCAACCTGATTTCAGTGACAGGCTCGCGGACAAGAAGCGATCTGTTTCCGAGAGGGGCCCTGGCAATTGGCAAAGTGAAATGTAGGTCTTCGCCTCTTCGATGGCCCTCGACAGAAAACGAAAATCTGAAGAGTAGAAATCGGTTTATTTCACCTCGATAAATTAAAGATCAAATATATTTTTAACGAAAATAAAAGAGGTTTCTTTTTGAAGTTTGGAGGGCAGCGGTGTCGGCATTTCTGCCGAAGCCTTTGGCGATTTCCGTAACGCGTTCCGACTGTACGAGCAGGAATGCGCCCTCGTCACGCCACCCAACGGGGAGGGTTGCCGCGAAGGTCGGAAAGTTCAAAATTACCCGCGTTCGCTAGAGGTGGTGGTTTTTGCCAATGAGCCGGAAATTTACTTTCAAAAGGGACCCAAAACTTTAGCTTTTTCAAAAACGGAAAATTTTATTTTATTTTTTTTTTTGCTTACAGTTTTCGCTATAAGCACTTCAGCTGTATCGAATGCCTAGTTCAATCTAGTTCGTTTTTCCAAACATTAACTAATTCCGAGTAATTTTGGAAATCAGAAACTATTTTGAGATTTCCTTGATTAACGACGCACCCCTCGAAAGATTAAATCCGATTTAATTGTGATTATTTTGATTTAATTCAATCATGATCATGTTGATTAAATCACGTTTAATCATGATTAAATGAGTAAATCTGATTAAAAATTATTAAATCCTGATTGAAACGATAAAATCATGATTAGTATGATTAAATTGCGATTAGAAATTAGAATGAGAATCAAACACAATTGCGAAAGAACCATCAATATTAATAATTAATATTAAATTATCGTACTTTAGTTTTGATTTTAATTATAGATTAAATCGTGATTAAAATGATTAAATCGTGAATAAAATGAATAAATCTGATTAAAATGATTAAATCCTGATTTAAAAGATTAGATCATGATTAGAATGATTAAATCTCGTTTTTAATCGTGATTAGATTGATTAAATCGTGATTAGATTCTTTAATCTTGATTACCTTGATTTAATCATTTTACTATGATTAAGACGCACCCAAAATGGAAGTGACCGGCCCCTCGGAGTTTTGAAACTAATTTCAAGATGTTTAAACTAATTTTTTTCTACAGTGTACGGAATTTTTATGTATGTACTAATTCGTACACAAAGTGTTGATCACACTCAACTAAAAAGACCGTTTTCTAGCTTGATATAAAAGAATATGGTAAGAAAAGTTTAAATAAACACAAATTTTATGATTATTTTAAAAGTATTAATATTTTTTTCTGTTTAGGACGTATTTTTATGTTGATGAGATACCATATTTACTAACACTCGCTTTAAAAATACATTATATATTATTTTATTATTATTATTATTAGAAATATTTCGAATATTAAAAATAGTTAGTGTAAACTTTTATTCGGAAATAAAAAGTTAATATAATATATTATTAGCTTGGTTATTGTATTATAGCCTTCCTAAATAAAAACCAAAAAGAACCATGCGTATAAAATCGGCCACTCTTCATATTTTGGGTTTTTCGGGGTAAAGGATTAAAAACCAGCTGTGAGGATAAAATTCCAAATTCTTTGGAAAGATTATACCATTCCAACTCAGGTGGTTTTAAAATCTTAAGTGACTAGTAAAAATTGAATTTGACAAGTTTCAGAAACGCTGACAAGGTCACCGCCAATTGTAGGTCAGTAGAGTGGCGGTGTCAATATTTTGGTCAACGCGGTCAGAAGGATTCCAACTGCGTTGTCCATTTGGACAACACAAAAGATTTTCCCTTTCAAAAGCAGCACTTACAACTTTGCGCGCTCGAGTGTTTAGGCTGACGGCAAAGCGCTCAAATAGACATTTTAGGCAGGGTTTCTTCGGCGAAAAATTTTCCGCGATTTCCAAGAAAGCCATTTATTAGAGAACTGTCGGGGTTGGTTCCTTACCTCTCCCTGCTTTTTCATTGCCCCAATGACAAAAGAAAATGTTCCAGAATGGGACCCGAGATGGAGATCCCCAATTCCCAGAACTAAAAATAGAAATATATTGTGTTCCCTAGGAGAGTCTCATTAGCAGTTCCAGAAAACTACTTTCTTGTTTACCGGTAAAAGCTCAATCATTTCGACGCGCGAATGTCACGCTGAAAAAATACCACGCTAATAAGTGCGATGCAAAAATTACAATGTTATCCCAGGAATTCATTTTAAGCGTATTTAGGTTTTTCTACAGGTGTTGGAATTTTATTTTTGAAAAGGTACAAATAAAACTAACGAGTAAAAAAATCGCTAAAAGACAAAAAAAATATTTATAGCGGAGGTTCAAATTAAAGTTTTTAATTTATGCTAGACGTCGCTAATTTAAACGTTGTCCGGAAAGAAATAAAGCCTGACTTATTACTATTTTTAAGCGAAGTTAAGATTCATAATATAATAAAATATTCAGATAAACAATATTTTAAAATATTAAGATTAACAATATATTAAAATGTTCAGATTAAAAATATATTAAAATATTCAGATTAAAAATATATTAAAATATTCAGATCAATATAATAAAGTATTGAGATTAATAATATAGTAAAATATTCAGATTAATAATATAGTAAAATATTCAGATTAATAATATAGTAAAATATTCAGATTAATAATATAGTAAAATATTCAGATTAATAATATAATAAAATATTCATATTAATATAATATTAATATTAAGTTACAGATTGAAATATCTCTTTGTTAACATTGTTAACAAAGTGTTTAAATATTTGTAATTCAAATAGTAATTCGTGGAATTATTTTGGGGAGTTGTGTCTTGAAAACTCAACTTCCAGCGTGACATTTCGGCTACTGACATTCTGACAAAATTACTTTATTTTGGGATATATCACGAATTTCAAAATTGAAACTGAACAAAATTGCTATTGTCTGAAAACACGAGTAATTTCTTCGTCCCGTCATTCAAACGGGCCATGCTAAACAAAAAAAACTTCTCGTTAGATCTCACGCACGCACTTTCGAGTGATTTAGCATACATTAGGGGGAAAACGGTGGATGGATTCAACCCTTTCGTATTATTTCCCGCCCCAGGGGTGGCTCATCTGGCGGAACAGTCACAGGCCTCATTGCTGTGTCTGCCAGCGTTCGCCTCAACGTCAGGTAGCTGGGGGTACAAGTTGACCAAAATGCAACAATTCAGTTCGGCGTGTAAGTCGTCATCTACATACGTGTGCCTCCTCGTCATAGCAGATCCGACCAATCAAAAACTGGAAACTGCCACGAAAAATTACGGAAATTCAAACGACACTGTGTCTCTTTAATATGTATTTAATATTTTAATTTAATTTAATTTTTTTTAATTTAATTTAATTTAATATTTTTAATTTAATTTAATTTAATATTTTCCAATTTAATTTAATATTATTAATTTAATTTAATATTATTAATTTAATTTAATATTTTCCAATTTAATTTAATATTATTAATTTAATTTAATATTTTCCAATTTAATTTAATATTATTAATTTAATTTAATATTTTCCAATTTAATTTAATATTATTAATTTAATTTAATCTTTTTTAATTGAATCTTTTTTAATTTAATATTTTTTAATTTAATTTAATACTTTTTAATTTAATATTTTTCAATTTAATTAAACGTTTTTTAGTTTCTAAACTAACGCTTTTAATCTCCATTCCCACTAGATAGATGGCTGTATATTCCTATAACAGACAGAGACGAAGCCTTCCATATACTCTATAGAGTAGTAGCACTCCGTAGCTTTGGCCATGGCCGCCATTTTGGTCGCAAATTTTTTATCTATAGGAAAGAGCATGTGTGACGTACTAGGACGTCACAGTGCCATTACTCTATACATTTTTGAAATCGACCATTTGGCGAGAGAAGCACAGAAATAACATTTTAATTGAATTCCTAATTTTAATTTAATATAAATTAATAGAAGAGAAAAACCCTCTATATAATATCGCCTATTTTTGCAGATATCCAAGTACCGCTCTACCTTTGGGAATGATGTCAACCAAAACGACACTAGGAAATTCATCCCTTTATCAGAGTATAATTCGGGCGCCATCTACGATGAGCCGGACTATAAAAAGCAGAGTTCAAAAAACGATTTGGGGCTATAGAGAGAAAACAGACGTAAGACAAGAAGTCGGAATGGCAGGGAGGGGCAAATTCGTGTTCTCTGTTTTAATCCCCCCCCCCCATTGTGGGTTGGTGTGTGTTCAGGATCAGATATTCACTTAATTTTGATTGATTTGATTCTGGTAGAAAAACAGAATTTTCCTCCTATTCTTTCTCACTTGATCATTTTTGAGGCCAACGTTTGCAGCGGCCGAATCGGCCCACCAACCTTTAAAAAGCTAATTTTTGAAATTGCTCTTTTCGACCCATCGAAGACCGAAAATAAAGAAATCCGGTTGTTACCCGTTGATAGTTAATTTTTTATTTTTAGACATTTTTTCTCAACAATTTGATTAATAATTTACGTCAGGAATCCATACCTCTACTTGGAATGCTTACCCTGCCGTATCGCGTATGGTAAGATCACTCTGACGGCTTTGGCCCCACCTCAAGTCAGTTAAGTTAACATAGTGACGTCAAAAAAAACCGTCAGCCACATCGAGACGAAAATCTGTCGCGATAAGCATTCCAAGTAGAGGTACTAAACTAACATTTAATCTTAATTAAAATTAATTAATATTTGTAATTTAGTTAGCTTTGAAATGACACACACTTGAAGTGTAATAGGCGATTTAAATAAATAAATTTGATAAAAATCTCTTTATTTTTCGGTGATTTTCATGATTTGGATTTATATCAGTCAAACCTGTGGCCACCTGAGTTTTAAAACATCGTATCTTGTTATGGACATTTTCTAACGCATCTTGAGTTATTCTTGTAATTAGGACAATATGATACAAATATAAGAGGACTTTTAAATTTAATTTTTGTAGCGTTTAAGCCAACATCTAGGAGAATAGCTCACTAAGCTGGCCGAGTTAATAAATCTACTTCCGTTTGTCACGTCAATTAGTTTTTTTTTATATAAGAAAGATCTACGATTTCAGCTGTCCAGTTCCAAAACCTTATAAACGCAAAAATTGGAAAATTTTGATATTTAAATTCTTGGGTTTATGGGTTAATTAATTAATTTTAAACGTGTAAATATTTCCCATGTAATATTTCACAAACAATCCAATATGACCCCAATGAAGGTTTTTCACGTGTTAATTAAGTAATTGAAGTTCTTCGAAAATTTGCCTTACCATGGAAAATACCAACAAAATATTTTTCTGGTAAAATTTAGTAAATGAGTATTATCATAAGTTAATGATATCATTAACTTATGGTATTATATTGTTTTGCCAAACCAAGAAATCCCACATTTCTTAAGATATTCCGAAGTATAACAAATAAAATGGATTGTATTTACAAATCACAACGTTAATTTGAATAGGAAAATCGGTCTGAAAACACTCGATATATTAATGTAAATTTACATAGATTTTTTTTCCTCGCGAGCTTGAGTGAACAATCCGTATATTACGAGGTCAGTGTTACACTAATTTAAGTTGAAACGAAGGTATAGTTTTTGTAAAAAGCTTAAGAAAGTTAAAATTTAAGAGCCTACTCAAAATCATAAATATTTTAAAACATAAATTATAATTATTAAAATCTGTATTCTTAAAATTACTACGTTTTTTTAAATTTCACACGAACAAAATTAATAGCAATGGATATTTCAACTTCGAACTCATTTTCGTCAAAATATATCAATAAACAAGAAGTGGCGTAGAGGTAAGCCACTCAGAGTGGTTCGCTAACTTCCCTTAAAGGCGATTCATTTTCGGCGATGGCAATTGGTCCTCCTTAAATAAACCCAGACGGGAAATTATAAAGAAAAGAGTCAGCTATTTGGTGTCAAGGTTCCGAGTCTGTCAAACACTTAAAAAGACGCAGACTCCCGCTAACATTTTTATTTTCGCAAGAAGCTAAAAATTGTTCCGAATTTTTCCTCGCCAAAGCGATATATCTCTAGCAAAGAAAATCCAAAAAGTCTGTCACGGCTCTTCATGACGTCACTCCGTATCTGGCTATCGACTGGCCGAGCTGACTTACGACAGGCGTCAATGTGTCTGTCCGAACGGGCCACGCACGTTCTACGTCAATTGCCGGCGAGTGAAAGTTTCAAACGGAACACTATATTTAAATCCGTCAAGGCAAATGGCTGATCTAGAGCCAAAAAATGTACGAACTAAAATAATAAAGAAGAGGTTAAGCGGACCACGTTTCAACTGGAACGCGTAGTCTTCGATAGTGCTTTGCAGACAGTTGCGCCAATGCTTTAGATCCTTCCGCAGGGATAATATAAACAAAATATTTTTAAAATAAACTATTAATTAATAAATGTTAATAAATAAAATGATTTTTTAAACCATTAATTAATAATTGTTAATAAGTAAAATGATTTTTAAAACATTAATTAATATTTTAAACCATTAATTAATAAATGTTAATAAATAAAATGATTTTTAAACCATTAATTAATAAATGATAAATAAAAAAAATTAAACCATTAATTAATAAATGTACATACATCATTTTTTTTAAATAATTAATGGTTTCAAAAATTATTTTTATTAAATTATTAATTAATTAATGTAAAAAAATATTTTTTTTTAAATCATTATGTTAAAACATATTTGTATTAAATCATTATGTTAAAAAATATTTTTAATAAATCATTAACAAATGTTAAAAAAGTTTTATTAAATCATTAATAAATGTTAAAAAATATTTTTAATAAATCATTAACAAATGTTAAAAAAAGTTTTATTAAATCATTAATAAATGTTGAAAAATATTTTTGATAAATCATGAATAAATGTTAAAAAATATTTGTATTAAATCATGAATAAATGTTAATTTTTTTTTATTAAATCATGAATAAATTTAAAAATATATTTTTATTAAATCGTTAATAAATGTTAAAATATATTTTTATTAAATCATTAATAAATGTTAAAATATATTTTTATTAAATCATTAATAAATGTTAAAATATATTTTTATTAAATCATTAATGTTAAAAAATATTTTAATTAAATCATTAATTAATTAATGTTAATAAATAAAATGATTTTTAAATCATCTATATATTTCTAGTTAATAAATAAAAAGGCAAAAAAGAAGTACGTTAGGTCTAAAGGAGATATTTTACGTCAACGCTCTCATTGAAAACCAGCCTTAAAAGTCAATAAAAAACCTAAGTAAATCAACAACCCTGCCAAGTTCTCGTTTGAACGTCAACGGAGAGTCGCTTAACCTCCCTAAACTAGACGAAAAGAGCAGTTTTCGGGGTGTACACAATGAGTCACGTCGGTGGGGTCGGCGAGAGACGGGAATGGCTTGAAACAAAGATCTCGAAGGCCGCAGACTCGCGTGTTGATATATTCTATTAAAGGGGTAATTTAGCGCGACCCAATTGAAGGGTATAATCCGTGGCTGTGTTTAGACTGGAGGTTTGCGATTCCCAAGGGCGCCGGACCAGTTACAACGCACCCACAACTTCACCCGCGAACTTTATTCGCTGGAAATTGAATCCGCCATCCGCTGTAGCAATTGCGTCCACAAAAGAAATATTTTGATAAAACAATGGGGGTAATATTAAAATTAACCCCTATTACAGCTTAACGTATATTTTCAACCATTTCTTTCTTTAAAAAAAAACCTTTCCTTTGTAATTAAAAATTATCGCCTTAGTCCCGTTTATTAAAAATAAAATTCATTAGAAATTTTACGACATTAAAACTTTCACCGTTAAAAATATTTTAAGGAAAAGTCCAGGTTGGGTAAAACGTGGGTCTATTTGAAAGATCATGTTTAAATATACTCAAAAATATCAGTCGTAAAATTGTATCTTTTGTTAATGATGAGAAATTAATTTTTAAACGAGCGAAATTTACCCGCCAAGCGAGCTGCCATTAAGCGCGCGCAGGGAACAGAGCGCTGTTATAGCGCGTGATTTATGTCCTAAAACGTCACCGCGAAACAAAATGGCAGATCGCTTGGCGGGTAAATTTCGCTCGTTTAAAAATTAATTTATCGTCATAAAAAAAGATACAATTTTACGACTGATATTTTTGAGTACATTTAAACATGATCTTTCAAATAAATCCAAGTTTTACCCAACCTGGACTTTTCCTTTAATGATAGCATTAATAAAGGTGACTAACTTTCAAAGAGAAAATATCCTTGTAAACACAAAATAAAGTGTTTAAATAGTTGATTTTATAAAATGTCTTTACGCTTGCCCAACTTGTTGAAATGTTGCCCTGGAATAGTTCAGCCAATGCCTAAGAATGAGTTCATAAGCTCTTTAGTGGGAGAGAAAACGGATCCACAGCTGAAGCGGGGTGGCAACATTTCAACAAGATGGCCAAGGTTATTTTATAAAAAGAACTATTACGCTTTTAGTGAAATCTTGTCGATGTGTAGATTTTAGACAGCGAAAAAGAACATTTAATACCATATTATCCGGAACGTATTTAGGTTCATTGAGGACGTACGCGTCTACTTTGCATGATCTACTACGTTCCTCTATCAGACAGAAATCCTCCATTTTCTCAGAGGGGCTGCTCTCTCTCTCGAGAGAGAGATTTGTACACCTGATTTCAGATTCGTGAATTCCTTTTTTTTTGAACCTGGTGAATTCCTGTATTTCGACTTAATACTGAATTTTTGTGAGAATTCAAAGAATCAAAATGAATTCAGCTGAAACCCGTAAAATTTTAAGTGAATTCAGCAGAATTCGGTAATTTTTTAAGTGAACTCACTGAATTCTCAATAGCATAGTGTATATTCCACAGAAAACCGCATATTTGGCAGTTTTCACATAAGCAGGGTTGCCACCAAAGTTTGAGAATCAAATTCCCTGTTTTCCTTGACCATTTTAAGAGATTTTCCCTGACTTATTAAGGCCTAAATATTTACGTTATATTTTACTCTTATCAAAAGTTAATAAATTTAAATGGACTTATATCTCAGTAAAAAGGTTATTGCAATGTTGAAAAAATTAGCCAAACTTTCAAGGAAATAAATGATAATCATAGA
This sequence comes from Leiobunum rupestre, assembly GCF_980474605.1. Taxonomy (NCBI): domain Eukaryota; kingdom Metazoa; phylum Arthropoda; class Arachnida; order Opiliones; family Sclerosomatidae; genus Leiobunum; species Leiobunum rupestre. The sequence goes on from NC_143387.1 coordinate 63,310,928, forward strand.
ATTTGTCATAGATCTAGAGTTAAATTACCTTCAAAAAGTGTTACGATTAAATTAAATACCCTGACTTTTCCCTGAAGTTTTAGGCCTATTTTTAAATTCCCTGACCATTTTAAGAGATTTACCCCTGACTTTTTGAAACCAAAATTAGACAAGTTTAAACTTTATATTTAATTTTTATCATAAGTTTATAATTGCAAAAGTTTATTATTGCAACATTAAAAAAATAGCAAAACTTTAAAGGAACTAAACAAAAGTCATAGAATTGTACAAATAACTGGAATAAAATTACCTTGAAAAAGGGTCAAGATAAAATTGAATTCCCCGACTTTTTACAAATTCTTAAAAATCCTTGACTCAGGGCTCCCAGCGATTTTTTTAAATATTATAGGAATTAAAGGAAATTTCCTAGAAAATATAGGAATTTATAGGAACATTTTTAGCCAAAAAATAGGAATTTATAGGAACATTTTTAGCCAAAAAATAGGAATTTATAGGAACATTTTTAGCCAAAAAATAGGAATTTATAGGAACATTTTTAGCCAAAAAATAGGAATTTATAGGAACATTTTTAGCCAAAAAATAGGAATTTATAGGAACATTTTTAGCCAAAAAATAGGAATTTATAGGAACATTTTTAGCCAAAAAAATAGGAATTTATAGGAACATTTTTAGCCAAAAAATAGGAATTTATAGGAACATTTTTTAGCCAAAAAATAGGAATTTATAGGAACATTTTTAGCCAAAAAATAGGAATTTATGGGAACATTTTTAGCCAAAAAATAGGAATTTATAGGAACATTTTTAGCCAAAAAATAGGAATTTATGGGAACATTTTTAGCCAAAAAATAGGAATTTATAGGAACATTTTTAGCCAAAAAATAGGAATTTATAGGAACATTTTTAGCCAAAAATAGGAATGTATAGGAACATTTTAGCCAAAAAATAGGAATTTATAGGAACATTTTTAGCCAAAAAATAGGAATTTATAGGAACATTTTTGGCCAAAAAATAGGAATTTATAGGAACATTTTTGGCCAAAAAAATAGGAATTTATAGGAACATTTTTAGCCAAAAAAATAGGAATTTATAGGAACATTTTTAGCCAAAAAATAGGAATTTATAGGAACATTTTTAGCCAAAAAAATAGGAATTTATAGGAACATTTTTAGCCAAAAAATAGGAATTTATAGGAACATTTTTTAGCCAAAAAATAGGAATTTATAGGAACATTTTTAGCCAAAAAAATAGGAATTTATGGGAACATTTTTAGCCAAAAAATAGGAATTTATAGGAACATTTTTAGCCAAAAAATAGGAATTTATAGGAACATTTTTAGCCAAAAAATAGGAATTTATAGGAACATTTTTAGCCAAAAAAATAGGAATTTATAGGAACATTTTTAGCCAAAAAATAGGAATTTAAACGACCATTTTGAAAAAATTGGAAATTATAGGAGTATATTGAAATTATAGGAATTTATAGGAACTCTGGGAGCCCAACGGTTGATGTTTTCGGGAACACCGGACCTAAGCCAGAGCTAAGCTCTATTTAGAAGGCAAATTTTTCCCAAACGTTAAGGCTATTTTCTAATACATTATTTTTAAAATTATAGGAATTTCTGGATATAGCTGTAGAAAAACTATAAAATTTTGAGAAAATGGGAATTTATAGGATCAATTTTGAGAAAATGGGAATTTATAGGATCAATTTTGAGAAAATGGGAATTTATAGGATCAATTTTGAGAAAATGGGAATTTATAGGATCAATTTTGAGAAAATGGGAATTTATAGGATCAATTTTGAGAAAATGGGAATTTATAGGATCAATTTTGAGAAAATGGGAATTTATAGGATCAATTTTGAGAAAATGGGAATTTATAGGATCAATTTTGAGAAAATGGGAATTTATAGGATCAATTTTGAGAAAATAGGAAATTATAGGAACTCTGGGAGCCCTGCTGACTGTTTAGGCTCATTTTTAAATTCGGCGACTTTTCCCTAACGCGTAGCAGCCCCGAGATAGTTGGTTTCGTATGTGGCCTCGTACGTTCGCAATAGCCTAAATACGTTCTTGGTATTTAAGGGGGGTGCGGCGCAGGGGCATAATCGTGGGAAGGAGATTATTTCGTAATGTTTGTTAACCGTCGTAAATCAGCTCCGTCCCAGAGCTCCCGCTTCCAAATGAAAAACTGTGCCATTTTTATCCGCGGATAACAGACACGGGAGAAAGCTCACCAAAATATCATTAATCCCTTTTGATAATAACCCCGCCAGGGGCCCCTCGGATAATCCTCAAAGAACTCTAACGACTCTTAATCTGGCGGAGAAAAAAAAAGAAAGATTGGTAGGGGATTAGGGCATCCAACTAGGCCGAGAAATTTGGTCACATTTATTCACTGAATTCGGATAAGGATTTATTTGTAATAAATATTTTTTGAAACACCTAATTGTCAATTGAATATGATTTGTGCAACAGATTCCCTCGATTGTTCCGCTTCGATTAGATAGATTAAATTGTTAAATTTTAAAAAAGCTGCTACTTCATGACTTAGAAAAAACTTTATTTTATTCGGAGTTTTCGGGCCGTGGTCCTTCTTCAGTGAGTGACTGTTACAAGTGATGTAAAATAAAGTTTTTTTTCTAAGTCATGAAGTAGCAG